>NW_018735979.1:0-32020 GCF_002204515.2 Aedes aegypti
TTGACGCAATGTCGAGAAGAGATGTCGGGTTTTTGAGCATTGATGAATCCAATTGGTAATCATTGTAGGTAGCCATGGTTTCGTGCTGCTTTCCAATATGCATCGAAAGACACGTTATCAAGAGGCACCCTCAATATCCAAGAAAACACTCAAGGCAGGATTGCTTTCTGAGCGAATGCTTTCTCGATTATGCGTTACAACTTTGTGTAAAGAGTCCAGTGGACTGTTCCAGATTGTCAAGCATGTTGATTCACATGAAGAGGTCATGTTTGCAATAAAACATCACGGGATGTGCTGGATCGAATAATGCGTTCCAGACATTTCAGGAAAGAAAGGAGGTCAGACTCGATTGGGCCTGAAAACTCTCGCTGCTTCATACGACGCACGTCCTCCTTTCGGGAAAACTTTCCCAGTAATATCACCCAGGATCTGGGAATATACCGGTAACAAAACTGGCAGCGATTCGAAAATTTGAGTGTTTGCGGATGCCCCCAAGGGGGAGTCTTGTCACCACTTTTGTGGAATCTCGTAGCAGATACGCTATTGAGGCAACTCAATAATTGCGGTTTTCCAACATATGGATTTGCCGACGACTATCTAGCTCTGATAGTTGGTATGTGCATAAGCACTCTATTCGACCTGATGCAAAGTGCTCTTCAGGTAGTCGAGAGTTGGTGTCGCCAATATGGCCTTTCGGTTAACCCGAATAAAACATCTATTGTTCTTTTTACGGAAAGACGAAACCGCGATGGAATTCGACCTTTACGTCTTTTTGGCACTGAGATTAATGTGACTGATCAAGTAAAGTATGTCGGAGTCATTCTAGATTCCAAACTTTCATGGACACCTCACATTGATTTCAGAGTCAAAAAAGCTTGCATGGCCTTCGGCCAATGCCGGCGAACCTTTGGTAAAACTTGGGGCCTCAAACCCAAATATATCAAATGGATTTACACAACAGTTGTTCGACCAATATTGGCATATGGATGTCTTGTGTGGTGGCAAAAGGGCGAAGTGAGAACAATCCAATCAAAATTGGGCCATCTCCAAAGGATGTGCTTGATGGCGATGTCTGGTGCGTTCTCTACAACTCCCACAGCAGCGCTCGAGGCCCTTTTTGACGTTGCGCCACTACACATATATCTTAAACAAGAAGCACTTTCTTGCTCTTACCGTTTATGGGTACTGGATCTACTGGAGAAAAATCCAGTGAATCGTAGATCTACACACACTTCGTTGTTTCCACTTTTGGTGAATTGGGACAAAATTGTCCTTGCTCCAAGTGATCTCACAATTGCTTGTCACTTTCCTTACAGGACATTTATCACACAATTCCCTTCACGGCAAGAGTGGACGTCTGGCTATTTGGAAAGAAGTATATCAAACAATATTGTATGTTACACTGATGCTCCCTTCTTGAAGGTAGAGCTGGGCACAGGAGTATATTCTCGTGGGCTAAGGCTGAATCAGTTTTACTCACTTGGTAGAAACTGCACCGTTTTTCAGGCGGAAATATTTGCCCTTATGTGTGGAGTGCAATCAGCACTTCAACAGCGCGTAATGGGTCATATACTTTCTGTTCAGATAGTCAAGCTGCTATAAAAGCTCTCGCTTCGGCCAACTCAAGGTCGAAGCTTGTTATCGCATGTCGAACTCAAATTGAGGAACTGAATTCAGTCAACTCTGTAAACCTTGTATGGGTACCTGGCCATTCTTCCATTGCTGGAAATGAATTGGCTGATGAGCTAGCTCGCGATGGAGCATCACATGACTTCATTGGCCCTGAGCCGGCTATTCCAATTTCGAAGTGCTGGGTGAAGCTTCAGATAAATTCTTGGGCGGCAACTCAGCACAAACAATATTGGAATAGTTTGGAGTCATGTCGTCAAACAAAATTGTACATTACTGAGCCATCTTCAAGGGTGGCGAAGTATTTAACAAATCTGTCAAAGCAGAATTGGCAGTCTCTTGGTCAGAGCGTTGACAGGTCACTGCCGACTCAACTATCACATGGCAAATATTCAGCGTGCTGACTCATTTGTGTGTGATAGTTGTGACTCCGATTATGGAACTTCGTATCACCTGATATGTAACTGTCCAGTTTTTGCGCAAATGCGATTCCAATTACTTGGTAAACACTTATTAAGTGAAACTGAATTCAGAAGCCTGAATCTTCAGGACATTCTGTTATTCTTAACCGCTGTGGTAATGAGCTATAGGCTCTCTTTACGCTCATGCGTTTTGCAGTGCCCTTTTAGGGCGCTGTTCGAACCCATTGTGGTATGGAGCTACATGCTCTTAATTCGCTTATGCGATTTTCCCTCTTCAAGGGATTCCACTCCTATTTCCTCCCATCTTTCCCTTCCCTTTCCTCTCCCATCGGGTAGATGATGAAATAGGCTCAAATATGGCGATGGCACAAATCTCCCAAATGGCGGGGAACGTGCCTCTGGAGCCGGCCTTCTGATACCTGATAGAATATTTTTTTGTGCTAGATTTCGAAAATTTTTCGGTTAAAAAAGAGTTGCAAGTGAAGTTCTCGTTAATATGATTTTCGAAAATAACCTCTTTTAGCTTCTTTGAAAATTTCAAATAGCTTTTCTTCTGACCTTTTAAGAAATCAGACAATATCTTTTAAAATATTAACAATAACTCTTCGAAAATCTCGTTAAGAATCTTCGTAGTTGCTATGAATATCTTTAGTGAATCTCGTTAAAAATCCTACAGATGGATTTAAAAAGATTTTGCCAAAAAACAGTGAATACTTTCAAATTTTTCCAATCCCGTAAATAGTTCGCTAAGGAACTCCCCAGAAATTGTACTTGTAACCTCATATGAACAGAATTAAATTATAATTATTTTATCAATGAATGTGTGAATAAAAAAAATCGTTCTTCTAATATTATAAATAAACCCCACTAATTATGAACTCTTGCAAAAAAAATCGGCTTCGTGGCAGTGTTGATAGACTCACACTCTAAACTCAATCAATACGCTCTCCCGTGAGAGCAAACTCATTAGAGTTTGATTCAGTCACAAAACCCGTCAAAAACCCGTGAAACCCGAATGTTGTTATTTACGTTAGAAAGGATTACTATAATTCTACCTGACTAACAAGAAACTATTGCCGTGTGCGAGTAAACTGAGGAAAAACGAGACAATGAGTCAAACAGGTGAGCCAACTAATCCATGATTGTTTGACTGCTGAATTGCATGATTGACAACTCACACATAAAAAATTTCAGGCATGAGTTATGAGAAATTGTGTTTTTCACAATACTGCTTAACGGACCCCCTGAGAAGTCTTCACGGCCCCCTAGGGGTCCGCGGACCACCGATTGAGAAACCCTGATCTAGGACATCATATTTCTGCAGACGGGATTCAACCTGACAAATCGAAATTTTCGGTAATTTCTAATTACCCAGAACCACAAAATGCAGATGAGGTTCGCCGATTCGTAGCATTTTGTAATTATTATAGAAGGTTTGTGCCTTATTTTTCCGGAGTAACAGCTCCACTTAACGCTCTTTTGAAAAAAAAAAAAATGTAAAATTTAATTGGACCAATGAGTGCAAAAATGCTTTCGATAAACTAAAAAGATTGCTAATATCGCCAAAAATTCTACAATTCCCGGATTTCAATAAAACAGTTATTTTGAGTACGGATGCATCAAAACAGGCTTGTGGTGCAGTTTTAGCTCAAATGCATGGAAATGCTGAGTTACCAGTTGCATATGCTAGCAAAAATTTAACGAAAGGAGAAAGTAATAAATCAACAATTGAACAGGAATTAACTGCCATTCACTGGGCAATTAACCATTTCAGACCATACCATGGAAGACGATTTCTGGTCAAAACTGACCATCGTCCTCTAGTTTACTTATTCTCGATGAAAGAACCTTCGTCTAAGTTGACACGAATGAGAACAGATTTGGAGGACTTCACATTCGATATTGAATACGTTAAAGGCAAAAATAACGCCGGCCCGGATGTCCTTTCACGTATTGTTATCAATTCTGAGGAACTCAAAACGCTGTTTGTCTTATGTCGAATTCGTTTTTGAACCTAGGTTGGAACTGGCGCAACCCGTTCTGAATCACAGTTCCAACCCCAACCCGATTCAGGTTCGACCGAACTACAATTTATTTGACATTGGTTTATTTATGTGTTGATCACCGACCCAGTTCCTAAAAACGAAAACGACATTAGTAGTTCAGACAAGGTCTAAAACAAAACAAAAACAACATCAAAACCTACCAACAGATACCATAGCTACTGAGATTGATTACCTCAAAGCGTATGAATCTGTCAACAATTTACAAGCGTTTAATTTACCAAAATTGTGCTTTGAGTTACAAAGTCAAAAATTGATAATTAAACTGACAACGAAGACTAAGAGAAGGGAGTTAGCATCAGTGCAACTATCCTGCATGGGAAACGTCATTAATATCAATAAATGTATTGAAGAAATAAATGAAATGGCCAAAAGATTAAATATAAAGAAGATAGCGCTTGAATTCAGCGACATGATATTTTCTCATACGAACGTTCAAGATTTCAAGAATTGCTGCAATAAACTGCTTAAAGACGTCGAAATAATACATTACACAAAAGCAGAAGTAATCAAGAATAAACAAGACATTTTAAAATTGATAGCTGTAAACCACAGTACCCCTTCGGGAGGACATGTAGGTATTAATAAGCTATTGATGAAACTTAGAAGAAACTATTACTGGACGAATATGAAGTCTACAATTACCAATTACGTTACCATTTCATGCAAACAAAATAAGCATAGAATCCGAACAAATGAAGAATTTGTTCACACTACAACACCTGCAAGAGTGTTCGATCTTATATCAATCGACACTGTAGGTCCCTTCACTAAAAGTTTAAATGGTAACCGCTATGTACTAACGTTGCAATGCGATTTATCAAAATATGTAGTTATAACTCCTCTAGTAGATAAGCAAGCTACTATATTGGCTAAAGCTTTTGTAGAAACTTTTATTCTTATATATGGCTGCCCAAAGTCAATTAAAACTGACATGGGAACTGAATATAAGAATGAAATTTTCGATAATGTATGTAAAATACTATCCATAGATCAAAAATTCGCTACAGCTTACCATCCTCAGACAGTTGGAAGTCTTGAGCGAAATCATCGTTTTCTTAATGAATATTTAAGACATTTCATTGGTGAAGCACGAGATGATTGGGACTCTTGGTTACCGTATTATACATTCTGTTACAATACTTCACCACACATAGATCATGAGTTTACACCTTTCGAATAAGTTTTTGGAAAAAAATGTGAATATTCCCACATCTTTTGAGCAATCATCAGGCATTGATCCAGTTTACAACCATAAAAATTACTATGCGGAACTTAAATTCAGAATACAGAAATCTACAATCAAAGCCAAAATCATTAGGATTCAAAACCAAGTTAAAATAGCGAACCCAATTGATGTGAACATAAACGACAAAGTTTGGTTAAAAATAGAGAATTGTAGAAAATTAGATCCAGTATATTCAGGACCATTTAAGGTTACAGAAATCAAACACCCAAATAGTAAAATCAAACATTGCACATCAGGCGAATCTCAAATTGTGCATAAAAATAGAATTGTGAATTACTAGAACAAAAAACAAAAACAATGTTGCCTAGTGCAGTTGCTAGCCAGACATCGCACGCGTCGGACGTATTTCTTTACTTCAGGTCCGTCCCACTCGGGCTCAAATTAGGTACCACTTCTAGTACTGCATTTGGTCCCTCGGTAGTGCAAAAGGTACCCAAGTTTGACAGATCGCAGTACACTTTGAACGGCATTCTAGATTACCTTATGAGCCATAAAATTTTGGGCAACTGCAAGGGACATGGGGGTCTTTAATTTGTCTTTGTTTACTTTCTTCGCTCTCGCTCACATTCTGTGAAAATGTCCGGTGCGCGAAAGAACACCCTAGTGGTCGATTTTAGTGTTTTCCCGGTGCGCCCTGAAGTGGCCAAAGTTCAATCGTTTTTGGAGAGTGAAATAAATCTCCAACATGCGGATGTTAAGAGCATACAGTTGCATCACACTCGCAACTGTGTGCTCATCGACATGACTTCCCATGAAGTTGTCTCACGCTACCAAAAAGAACATAATTGGAAGCGAACAATGCTTTGTGGAAACGCCAAGTTTCGGATTCCTGTTTACGTGGATAATGATGCAGTGACGGTTCGAATCCACGACCTACCTCCGTCAATGAATCCCACCATTGTCGTTGATCATATGCTGAAGTATGGAGAAGTAATCTCCGTCAGGAATGAAAATTGGAAGCACTATTTTCCCGGCATATCGAACGGCGTGCGAGTCCTGAGGATGAATGTACTTCGTCACATTCCCTCTTTCATTACCATTGGAAAAGAGACAACTATGGTGTCTTACATCGGCCAGCCCAAATCCTGCCGCCTATGCGGCTATCCGGTCCATACTGGCAGTAAATGTCCGGATTCAAGTTCTCCACCTAACGATGAACCACTTTCAACATCGACATCTTCGAAATCCATCCACGAGCTGTTTACTCTGGATGACTTCCCACCGATCAACAATGACCAGCAAATACATCCAACTCCAGTTAAAACAGATGAGCCAGAAGAAACGAAACGAAAGAGCGACGACGAGTGGACTGATGATGACAATAGGCCTTTTCATGTGACAGATCCGTCTATGCATTTGTTTACATCGGTGGAAGACCGGTGCTAACACGGACCTGTCATTTTCATAGAAGAACTGTCAAAGTGCTTCCCGATCAGCTGATTTGAGACGTCATGTGAATAGGCCTATACATCGAACTCATCCATCGAGCACAATGGAACAACAAACAAGCGACGGCGATCATGGCGGGCTAACAAAGAGGGTGCAACGAAAAAAACATGCTCTGATCAGTGTTCCCCAAACATCGGTCATGCGGAAATCGATTCACTTTCTGGTGATAAAAATAATTTATCCGAACATAAATGTATTAAAGGTTCTGAACCTTTAGGAAATGGAAATCGGCTCTGTTAAGCTGGGTACGGCGAGTGAGCCTTTAAATAAACGAATCGAAAAAAAAAAATTTTGCCTAGTGGAAAGGAAGGTAACACTCAAATAAGTGCATTTTACAAAATCCTCTTGAATATTTTATCTTTCAAATAATTAATCAATTAGAATAAGCAAATCCGAGCCTAATCTCTAAAAAAAAATAATAAACGAAAAAAAAAGTGGAAAAAGTGATGGGTCAAAAGTCTTAACACAAGTTGAGACGTGAGAAATTCGGTTAGTTATATAAATAAGCTTTATAATAAGTATTGTACCCTATGTAAACCTTTATATTGTAAACAAAAATCAAAATTACGCACTATTGTATGAAGATTAGACATTTGGAGCGCACTTTAATGATTTCATTATGTTCAATCATTTTCAGTAGGGGAAAGGTGTACCGGTCCCTACAGTCCTTATCTTTTATTCAATCATCATTCCATCATCATTTCATCATCAATTTATTACACCTGCGATGCAAGCTCTCAGTAGTGAAATACGAGCATCCACCTTCAATGTGGTATGCGACCGACCTGGACGTTCCCGTTGGCAGAACGAAAATGTCCAGCTTAAGTTCCCAGGAAAACGGCACAATACATTTTGTATGTCGCTCCAGGTGCCTACTCTTTTTCTCATATGGAAATATCAAAAGGATGCGATGTCACACCTGTGGCTTATCGCTATAAATAACGAAATTGTAAATAAAGATAATTCAATTGCTCTTCATAACTCGTAATCGACTAATTACTAGTTGCTCTTAGTTGGACCGGGTAAGACCGTACTCCGCTAAGATACCAACTTGGTGAGAAAGTTTCCATGCGATTTTATGAAGAGAAGTAGCCACTACAAAATGTTTGAGTGCTAGTCTGAACTAGAATTAGTTATATTTTGGTTCTTAATATCGCTTGTGCCACTATAGAAACACGTGTGCCTACAGTGGCACTATTTCTATTTTTGTTCCTATTTGTAGCAAATAGATTAAAAGCTTTCGATTGATGTAAGAATTCTTCAATTACTTTTTTAAATAAAAAATAATGTCTTTTAGTTATGGTCAATAGAGGTCAAGGGAGCTTACATTTTACTTGTGTATTGAATAGGCCCTAGAGAAAAAAGTCAATTTAACTCTTACTCAGGAAGATGCAGGAATCCTATCCTTAGTCTGCCCATCTTGCCTTTCGATAAACATGAAGCCCCAACCCTCGAATGGTTTTAGGCAGGCTTGGGAACTGTGACCACAATTTGCCACAGTTCATCGATTCTGCCAGTCAACCAAAACACAAAGCAGCAGCAGCATCAACACCATTAGGTGTTACGCTGCCAACGGTTCACACACTGCTTGACTGTTTTTGCCTCTCCTCTATGACCGTTTTAGGGCAGTCATTCCAAGGTGAATGATTGAAAAAATGTTAAATAATTCAATCGCTAATATTTCGCTTGTGTTTTTAACTAAGTGGAATCTATTAGCACCAACAGCAAGAGCACAATCATTCCGTTGCGATACATATAAACAAGTTCAATTTTATGCCGCCTTTATCGAGCAAAAAGTCAAAACTCCGAAAACCGGAAAAATCGTGTTACCACTGTGCTTGAGTCTTTTCGCATTCGGGTTTGAATAAACGTTGGGAAGAAAAGGATTACAGTTTTGAAGAGCCGTGACATTTTTTTTTGTTTTGAACTGTCATGGCTTGCTTTGGACTTTGATGGTCGTGTAGAAAGATGTGAATGTAGAGGCGGTAAATGTGTGCTACAGTTCAATTCCCATCTCTGGTTTTAGGCATGTGATATATAATTTTGTCATTTCTTATTGTTAGCGATACGTATAATTATATTAATCATTCACACTGTGTTACAGTTTTCGTCCTTTTAACTAACCGTCTTTCGCAATTACTGTCGAGATAAATAAAGGTACAATAGACATTCGATAAATGTTAGACTCTTCAGTGCTGCTCTCACATCTTTGAACTGACGAAAGCAGAAATTCGCTTCCAAATCAGTGAAATCCGATAATTTATTTTGCTTCAGCTAATTTAGTACGGGATAGCAGAACAAAATTGTTCGTGTTTTCGGTTAAGCTCTTTGCATTTATCGAATTTAAACTGTACCATTGATAATCTTTCTATATGGTTGTGTCCAATCGACTGACAATAGAGTTTGGTTGCCCAGGGACGAAAATGCTTCTTCATTTCCATACATCGGATAAGCATGTTTTTAGGATTTACACCAGCATGTTTTTCCTACGCCTTCTGATTCATTGGATTTTGCGGAGACTTTTGCCATTCCTTGAAAATCATCTGCTTGAGCTGTGACAATTTTAGAGAGGGATATTCTTGCTTCATGATTGGTAACTGTTCATCTTCGTAAGCCTTAAAAGCAGCCTTCATTCGTTTCTCAGGATGGCGATCCTCACCGTCCTTCACGTTGAGCACGGCAATGGCTTGGTCTATCGTTTGAGCGACTTCCGTTTCGGCCATCATTCGATTGAGGTTTTCTTCGATGGCAGGTGTTTTCGGAACGACTGGCTTCGGTGGATTGTTAACGGTTTCGATCGCACGATTGCGTTTTTCCACCTCAGCATCTATTTGAGCCCGCGTAATTTTTTGAACCGATACTTTAGGTGCAGTTTTGATGGAGCTCATTTCCTGCTCTAGTAAAGCTTTAGCTTCCGCTTTTTTCCTAGCCTGTTCGAGGCGTTTTCGCTCTTCATCTTCCTGCAAAGAATGCATTTCTTAGAATAAATTCAATAACATATTAATTGCACACCTTATTGAACCTAGCAATACCGAAAACATAAATAGTATTAGTATATTTAGAAACAGCATTGGCTTTTCCATAAATTAAGAGGCCCAATTTTTGAGATTGATCTTTTTGTGCTAAAATATATAGGTAGGGTAGAGGCACTGATTTATGGACCTTCCTTAGCCGAGTGGTTAGAGTCCGCGGCTACAAATCAAAGCCATGCTGAAGGTCTCTGGGTTCGAATCCCGGTCGGTCCAGGATCTCGTAAAGGAAATTTCCTTGACTTCCCTGGGCATTTCCTTGACTTCCCTGGGCATAGAGTATCATCGAATGCGAAAATGGGGCAGGACACTAGATCCAGTATTAAAATATTAATATTTATGAATGATATTAATATTGATATTGAGAATATTATCAAGTATGCATGAAGTTTTGCTGTTTGCCTGTTGCCGGAGTTGCCAAGGCAAATTGATTATTTGCTCTCAGTTAATAACAGTGGAAATGCTCATAAGAACACTACACTGAGACAGTGAGGACGTAAATGCCAAAAAGAAAAAGAAGAAGAAGGAGAGGCACTGATTTTGACAAGCCTAAGAGATAATATTTTCCAATCAATATCATCAATATAGAAGAGACTGCAACAAATATGAAATCATTTCGTTAAGGTGAAGATGAATCGAAGCCAAACTTCAAATTTTCTAGAGCACAAATCTGGAGAACCAAACATTCGTTTAAGCTGAAAACTTAATCGATTGGTCGCTAGCTGGTTGTGACCAATCGATTAAGTTTTCAGCTCAAACGGGTATTCGGTTCTCCAGATTTGTGCTCTAGTAAATTTGAAGTTTGGCTTCGATTCATCTTCACCTTAAGAAACAAAAATGTTACACCTTGGGGAACTGAAATTCAATTTTCACCTGGTGTGGAACGGGAAGAAAAATTCAGTTTCTGAATCGCTCCAAACAAAACAAGGACAGGGTCATGCCAAAATTGAAAAATAAAAACCCAATATTTTAAAAGTTTAAGGTTTTAAAAAATCCCAACGCACCTTCTGCTTTTTCTTTTTGGCCAACAGCTTATCGTCATCGGCCCACAGTGCATCCTCCGCTGCTCTGGCTGCCTTCTCAGTTGCGACCTTTTTTGCTTCGGCCTTGCGTTCTCGAGCTTCCACGGCCTTGCTGTTGATTCCCATCTTCTTCGGCATTTTTAGTAAATTGATCTAGCTTTGCACAGATGAAAAAATCGTATAACTCAACAAAGAACGGCACAATTTTAATATTTTCCCGATGTTTCGACGTTGAGAAATTCTCAAACCATCTGGCGATTTTACGTTTGCGTTTGTTATGATTTATGTCTGACGTTTGAGGATCATCAAAAACCCTCTCCGGTCATTTATTGCTAAGTAGCACACTGAAAAAAAGGTGATGAGCTGCTGGGCGTCAATTTCACGCAAGTACAACCTCTTTGTTTACGAAAATAAAATAAGAGACAACCTGAACCATTGAGCTCTCGCCGAGCGGTGTCACGGACACATGCGCGAATTTGCTGGTTGAAAATACTGCCATTTGATTTTGCTGGGAACAGCTGATCTTTGTTTATATTTTCCACCAGCAATTTTTAAGTAGTGTTGGTGACATGTACCATGTATGTACACGAGCGCAGAAACCACTATGGTCTCGACTGCTCGCGCATTTAATAGCAGTCGTTTCAAATTGTTTTCTTATCGATTTTATAATAAATTAATCTTAAAATTCAGTACAAATTGATCAGCAATTTCAAAAATATCACAATGGATGTATTGAAGGCAGAGATAGCTCGCAAGCGTAAACTTTTGGAAGAGAAAAAACTTGTGGTAAGCATCAAATCAAATGAGCACTAGAGATTTCTATCTGGAACAGTGTTGCCACATTTATATCTGTACCGTAGGCTCAAAAATCTTTTTTATCTGTACCAGAGATACTGAAAATCTGTACCCAAAATCTGTACCACACACAACATTAATTGTTGGAAGAAACTTTAATCCTAATTTATTTGGAAATTTAACACAGTTTTTATTGAAATAATTTCACTCTTTAAACATTAAATTCTAAGGAAATAGTATCTTTCAATAATAGTTTCGTGGAAATTAGTTTCAAATTCCAAGCATCTTTTGGATTTTGTGTTACAAAAATCGCCAATTCCAAAAATCTGTACCAATCTGTACTTTTCGGTGAAAATCTGTAATCTGTACCGTACAGAATCTGTACCAAAAACTATTCGAAAATCTGTACCTTCCCAGATAAATCTGTACTTGTGGCAACACTGATCTGGAATGCTCAATGTACTAATTTTACAACTTATTTTAGGATGAAAAGAAAAAGTACTTTAAACGAGGTGAATTGTTGGCTCAGGAGCAAGAGGAGTATAAGGCAAAGTACGGACAGCAAGCCAGCGGTAGCGGAGAAACTCAGGCAAATCACGGCGACGGCGACAAATCACCGACAAAAGATTCTAAGTTTGATTTTCGCAATCTTCCCCGATCGGAAGTCATCCGGAAGTTGCGAGAACGGGGGGAACCAATTTTACTATTCGGAGAGTCCGAAGCGGATTCCTGTTCGCGGTTGCATCACTTGGAAATTTCGGCTCCGGAGATTAACCGTGGATTTAGAAATGATTTCCAGGAAGCTATGGAACAAGTTGACGAAGAATATTTGAACGAAATTCTGACCTCCAATGGAACCGGCTTGAGTAAAGGGAAGTCCTCGAATGAAGACTATGCGATTGACGATTCTGTGACATACGAATCAATACAGGAAATGGCTGTACGCCTCGGGAGAAGCGGCAAAGAACATGATATGCATGTTATAACCACTTTGATACAGTTTATGCTGAAAATGTGGAACGATCAGTTGAACTCGGGAACGACCGCGCAACGCACAGCGACCAAATGGAAAATCGCCAGGGCCACATTCGAGCAGACTCGGTTGTACTTGAAACCCTTACTCCGGAAATTGCGAAACAAGAGTATACCCGAAGATATTCTGGACAGTTTGACGGACATAACTAAAAGTCTCCTCAAAAGGGATTACATCCATGCCAGCGATGCTTACCTCACGATGGCAATTGGGAATGCTCCGTGGCCAATTGGTGTTACTATGGTCGGTATCCATGCTCGTACTGGTCGGGAGAAAATTTTCTCCAAAAACGTAGCGCATGTCATGAACGATGAAACCCAACGGAAGTACATTCAAGGGCTGAAACGATTGATGACCAAAATGCAGGAATATTTCCCTACCGATCCATCCCGATGTGTAGAATACGTAAGCAAGAAAGATAGAGTTGATTAACAAAAACTAGCTATAAGGCTTGTAGTTTATAAATTATTTGATGTATGAATAAAACTGGCCTAAGGTTAATATAATTTCACGAAGAATGCCTTTGAGAATCTCCCTAGAAATCTGCTGATGATGTTGGGGAAAATAAACTGTTGGTCTTCACTCTTCACATAGGGTTACGAGACGTACTCTTTTTAGAGTACAACTACTCTTTTTTGCCTTAAAAATTTGTGTACTATTCTGTTTTACTGAACGGGCTCAAGTGTACTCTTTTTCAGTTATTACTGACGATAATCGTCAAATCAAATAACCTGTTGAAGAAACCATATCAACCTTTTTCCCAGGATAATACAGATAATTCACCGATTTTCAACAAAAACTGGCACAGAATCAACCTACTAAAAATGTTCAATTAAAAAAAAAGTAAGACAAAATTCAAAATCACTTTGTTTCGAATAATTTAGTCTTATTGAAGCAACTTTTTTTGCCAAACATTTTTTATAGAAACATCATTTCGGCGATGTATTTTTTTATGAACAAAGATGTTGGAATGAAATGGTTTCAGTTTGAAGTGTAGTATGGGAATCATAAAAATAAACTATTAAATCAATCAAGTTTCTAAGTTTTATAATGTTTTAAAAAGTCCTTAATAAAACTTAAATCGAAAACAATGCTTGAGGTTCTTTTTACACGTTTAACTCATCTTAGTTCTTCTGGTTCCTTACCAAACTCAAATTGTTCTACATTTTCTTAAGATTTTTTTCAACAAACTTAATTTGAAAGACTATTATTCAAAAACAAAAACCGAACGGTTTTTGGTATAGTAAATAAAATGAAAAAAAAAAATGATAGAAAAAATTAGAGATGTACCGAATACCACTATTCGGCCTTCGGCCGAATACCGAATAGTTGGAAAATTATTATTCGGCTGAACGAATATTCGGCCGAATATGAACCTAATATTCGGCCAAACAAAATCTTAATATTCGGCCGAATAACACCCGTATATTCGTCTAATTTCTCTAAAACTATATTTTTAATCCTGGGTAAAGAAAAAAAACGGGTTTGCTAAAGTAAGGAAAGCTTCTACGGTGAAAAATTGAACGGATTATGAATAAAAATGAATGATCGTCTTCTTGAGCTTTTGAAACCGATTGAAGAAATCATAAAAATAGTAAATTCTAAAGATTTTTCATATTTCCAAAGTAGGGGATCTGTATTCTGTTGCTAGCACTTTTTATCCGTTTCATTTTTTGTTAAACAATAACCTAATATACGTCACTAGATTTCTCATCCGATTTTTGGAAGTGTTTCAAAGAAATTGGAACAAACAGATTGAAGACCACTGACTAGCATAATAAAGGAAGAACGTGAGCAGGTGTCTCAAACCAAACAATATCGAAAAAATGGAAAGTGCTAATATATGTTAACGGTTAAAATTAAAAGCATTGAGTCCATACGCATCAAACTAGTCTAGTGGTACCTTACAGCCCAAGAAAAATGATTATAAAGCTATCAGTATGCTATGGCAACTATTTGGCATGGATTGATACAGAGCCAAACAAATGTTTGTCATCGCATAGATTTGGTTGGTGTTGAAACCGATGTTTGTCTGTTGGTTTATGCCTAGTGAAATATTTGCACATTTGGCAAAGCTTGTAATGTTAGCTTTAGGCTCATTTGCAGAGAATGTCTTATATATTGAGCATAACCGTAGTCACCTTAATGCCATAGATCGGAGAAATTCTCAGATTTTTTAATATTTGGCATCAAACTCCTTTCATAAAATACATGATACGAAAATTTTAATTTTAAATTTGAATAAATTCTTTGCTTTTTTTTTAATTAGTTAATTTTGTTACTATTCGGTCACTATTCGGCCTATTCGTAAGGAAAAACATTGCCGAAGACATCGTACCTATAATTTGATGCGTGTTTGAGTTATTCAAGTTTTACTGTGGGATGAAAACTAACGTTCTTGGTATTTTAGCCGAATATCATACAAATACAAATGTGATCCAATTTCCAACATATTTTGTCATAAATCGAGTGGCGCATCATATTTCACGTATAATTGTTGTTAAGGTGAAGATGAATCGAAGCCAAACTTCAAATTTTCAAAAGAACAAATCTTAAAACCCAAACACCCGTTTAAGCCTGATTCGCTGCTGACAATTTCTCGGCCTATCTTGATGCATGGGAAATTTCTGCAAGGAATCGATCAAGAATGCGCTTTTTTCTGATCGAAGTACGCAGTTGAAAAGAACTGTCAGTTCAAATGGGAGTCGCTGTAGAAAATTTCTGCAAGGAATCGGCGAGAAATTTCTTTAGCGATTCCTTTTCAGTAGCAAACCAGGCTTTAAGCTGAAAACTTAATCGATTGGTCACCACCAACTAGTGACAAATCTATTGAGTTTTCAGCTTAAACGGATGTTTGATTCTCCAGATTCGTGCTCTTGAAAATTTGAGGTTTGGCTGCGATTCATTTTCACCTTAAAGCGAAGTATGCACTTCAACAGAAAAGTAATCGCCTATCTCGATGCGTGGGAAATTCCTTGCAAGAAATGCTCAAGAAAAGTATGTTTCTTTGATCGCAGTACGCAGTTGAAAAGGAATGTCATTTTAAATAGAGCTCACTGTAGGAAATTTCTTGACCATTTCTTGAGCAGAAATTTTCACTTTTCTTGAGCGGAACAGCATACCTAGCTTAAAGCCTGATTCGCTGCTGACAAGTAATTTCTCGTAGGGGCCCAGATAGCCGTAGCGGTAAACGCGCAGCTATTCAGCAAGACCAAGCTGTGAGGGTCGTGGGTTCGAATCCCAACGGTCGAGAATCTTTTCAGGTTGGACATTTTCTCGACTTCTTAGGGCATAGAGTATCTTCTCTCCTGCCACACGATATACACAGTGTCGTAGCGTACGGTTGGCCAGGTTGGCACCCGCCAAGGGCGCCATGTTTCAAGGGGCGCCAAAATGGGATTTTTTTTTTTGAAGATACATATCAAGTAAGAACGTACAAAAACTATAGAGAACGAATATTGTGTCATTCTCCCTTTATCATTTAGTAGCTCTACTCATAAACACGGTACCTAGTTTGAAACAATTCCTGAAACGGGTTTAACTAAATATTTTAGGAGCATCTCTGAAGGTGTTGAAAAGTTCGTCAATATTTTTCTCCTTTATTATAGTGATTTTTAACTCGTTGGGCTGATTCAACAGTGTAATTCGCCAATAGAAAATTCCTGAGAACCAGACTTATCAATAAAAATGATCCATTAATTTCGGAAATAGTTTTCCATAGCAATGATAAATCAGCTTATGCTCGGTGTATGCTTTAAAATACCAGTAGCTATAAAACAGCCACAAAACAAATGCAGTATTGATCAAAACATTTGCAACTATTTCGATTTTCCATACAAAATGATCAACTTTGGAGGCATAGATCCCAGTTATTTGTGGACCCATTTTTATGAAATTATCGCAGCACACCAGGCATAACTTGAAATTTAACATATATTTTTGAACGATTTTTTCCAATCACGGGTTCAAAAGTAATAACGGTTAGACTAAGTAAAATTTTCAACGAGAAATTATAAACGATTTATCTGAAAACAGGTGAGTGTTACGTTAACACAGCAGAATAGCGCTGAATTCTAATGTTTGGTAGTTGGTCGACAAGCCACTCGTGGCGCTCGCATCATTTTTGTTCGAGGTTGACATTTGCTCACTACCGCCACCTAGTTCGCGATTGACCAAATGAAGTATTTTTAGCATTAGGCGTAAATGCTCACGTAACTATGTTTTCAATTGATAATTGTTCTAGTTGTTACGTCTGTTTGTCTGTGCATAAACTGTCTTCAGCAAACTTGGTCATAGTGTCTAAATCTACAACTTTGCCGAAGATATCATTATGCTATTCCTTCAACTTTTTTGGTTAAGTAAATTTAAAAAAAATGTCAAAAAATTCACTTTATTCAAGCTTTTATTGCTGTTGAACTCGTAATTGGAAAAGTCTCTCATATTTATATGTTCAATTCAAGTTATATACGACGTGTTGTGAAAATTTCATTCAAATCGGTCTTTAAATACAGTGAAACCTCTATGAGTCGATATTGAAGGGAACATCGACTCATGGAAATATCGAGTCATGGAACAGCAATTCTTTGGAAAGCTGCTTCTAGGGACCATCATAGTAACCATGAAATTATGTTTTTAGTATGGTTCCATGAGTCGATATCGAGTCATGGAACATCGACTCATGGAGGTATCACTGTAACTGTGATCTGAGCCTCCAAAGTTGACCATTCTGTATGGAAAATTGATAAAAATGCAAATGTTTCGTCCAATACTGTATGTAATGTAATGCTTCTATCAACTGGTAGTTAAAATAGCAGGATTCTACAGAATTGTTGGTAGGGTTCTTTTAAAACTCGGAACATAATTTCTACTAAATAATCTTGATCAGATTGATAATAAATAACCTTTAATTCATATCATTGAAGAATACTAGGTGGTTCCGGAATTAATTTTGATTAGGATTTGTTTGTATTACTGAATAGTGGTCTGCCATTACCTCAGGCTAGATTTGAAAAGAATTTAAACGAAAATTTTAATTGAATCCTGAGCGCATTTATAACGTATAGAATTATCAGAGAATTGTACATATAACATTGCAATTTGAATGTGATTGACGGACGGTGGAATAAGACTGCACAACTTTACGTAACATTGTCCACTATATCATTGATTATTGACAGCATTAGCTATTGGATTCTAGGTCTGCCATTTTTTTTCATTGGAACATCTCTAGAGGGTATCTTGGTAAGATTTTCTTAGATGCCTTTTCTTGATCTCCATGAGTATTACCTGAAACTAAAACTTCCTTTATATTTCTACACAAATTGTTTGCGGTACTTCGAAAATTATCCTTAAAATAATTGTATAATTCAAGGAAAAAATATTCGGAAAACTCTTAAGTCTCAGACAGAGTAATTGATCAAGAAAAGTACTCCATTGTTTTTCAAGTCTACAAAATATGACTTATAAATAATGATTACGAGGTTTATTTTGCAGTTTTATTTTATTCTAAAATGTTTTCAAAAATCTCCAAGAACTTAGGAAAATTCAGATATTTTACTAAAAAATATTTGAAACAAGTTGTATGCCATCTTCAATAAGTTTTAGTAATGTAAACTAATATTTAAGCCACATTTATGTTATAACAGATGTTTAAGTCCGATTTTGAAACTGTGTAAGATAATTGATGGTCTTTTTAACACTAGTAGCAACATCGTGGTGGTGTTTTTATCGTCAAGTTCCCATGACGATGTCAGTGGTGAATATGAGACAAGATATTTCAAGATACTTATATTCACCACTGATAACCACAATACGTTGTGTGGCGGCGCTAGTGTTTTCAAGTATTTTGATTTGAATATTTACACAAGTTTTCAGAAGATTTTTTTTTTAGCATAAACATCTGTTATCTGTGTTTAAGCATTACTTGAGTTATATCATGACACTTTTTAAGATTTCCGATTTACGAATCTACCCTAGGCTTTCAAAAAGATAATAAATCTTCAAGCTGTTTAGTGGGACACCTATGAATAAATGAAAAACTCAATTTAGTGCAACACCAAACTCTAATGGAATTAAATGGCCTAGTACTAAATTCGGGTTTCCATTTATTTTTTTTAAAAATAATTCTTGAAAAAATGTTGTTCCTCGTAAACTTGACAAAAAATGACCTTTGAATAAGGGGCGCTTAAATGACGGTTCGCCAAGGGCGCCATGAGGCCACGCTACGGCTCTGGATATACACATGCAAAAATGGTCATTGGCACAGTAAGCTCTCAGTTAATAACTATGGATGTGCTCATATGAACACTAAGCTGAGAAACAGGCCCTGTCCCAGTGGGGACGTAATGCCAGAAAGAAGAAGAATAATAATAAGAAGAAGAAGTAATTTCTCGGCCTATCTTGATGCATGGGAAATTTCCGCAAGGAATAGATCAAGAATGCGCTTCTTTCTGATCACAGTACGCAGCTGAAAACAATGGTGCCAGTACCTGTCGACTTTGACAGGTACTTGCACCGTTGTTTTTAGATTTCCCGAAAGAGGGAAAGAGAGCGATTTTCTGATGACGTCACCGTGCAATGGGAAATTGCACTCACTGTTTTTTTTTTTGAAATTTGATTCAATAGTGCTGTAATACTGTTAGCACAAAAGCTATTAGCGCGTTTGCTCAAAAAGACACGTGGCGTACCACGGATGAAAGGAACAACCGCGGTTTTGCTCACTTTTTACTTTATTCTTATGGGAGATAACATTGCGGCGTTTCATTAAACGCTGTTGTTCCTTTCCTGGATCATTTGCCGCGTGGAATTTTGAGCAAATGCGCGTTTTTGGAAACTTTACAACAGCCGCGCGGTATATCATATCCTGCGAACCAGTCAATAATACAGTGTCTTCCCGGTTTTGGTAGCACCCGTTTTGAGAACATTTTCTTCTCGATTGGCAACACATTGAAAAATATTTCCAATGGATCATTAAACTAACCAAAACGGCCGCTATGCAATGCTGTTACAATGTTAAATCCCATATATAGTGGAGGCTTTGTTTTGATGCGGTGAGCACTGACAAAAACTACCTTCAATGATCCATTGGATATTAAGTACTGGAACATTTTGATTTAAAACAAAGTGAAAATAGGTCATAATGAAAATGGGGATGACCATTGCAAGCTATGAAACGTAATGTGGAACGTACTTATTTCTCGCATATTTCAAAGTTATTGTTTAACGTATAGGAGAAATCTTATGAGCAGGCAAGCTGTATAAATTATTGCTACATAGTTTGATAGGTGGCATGATAAATAGCTGGGCATGGCGTACCATTGGTACCTCGCGTACCTGCAGGAATGAAATAGACCTCTTTGTGTGGTCCTTAGCCTCTTGCCTACGCAACTCCTATCCCTACCTCCACGCGGTAATGGCTGGGGTACGAGTAACCTGAGGGAAGATCGGGCAACCAACCCCGGTGGGATCACTGGTCGTATGCTGACAGGGAAGGGGGGGTTTGCTTTTGCTTCTGCAAATCTGGAACGTCTGTAGTGGAACTGTAAATCCCTTAACTTCATTGGAAGCACCCGCATACTCTGATGCATTAAAGGACCGTAAGTTCGACATCGAAGCGATGCAGGAGGTTTGTTGGAAGGGTTTAATGGTGCGAACCAGAGTGGATTTAAATACATTTACAGGCACTCTAGTGCGACGTAAATGCCAAAAAGAAAAAGAAGAAGAAGGAGAGGCACTGATTTTGACAAGCCTAAGAGATAATATTTTCCAATCAATATCATCAATATAGAAGAGACTGCAACATATATGAAATCATTTCGTTAAGGTGAAGATGAATCGAAGCCAAACTTCAAATTTTCTAGAGCACAAATCTGGAGAACCGAACATTCGTTTAAGCTGAAAACTTAATCGATTGGTCGCTAGCTGGTTGTGACCAATCGATTAAGTTTTCAGCTCAAACGGGTATTCGGTTCTCCAGATTTGTGCTCTAGTAAATTTGAAGTTTGGCTTCGATTCATCTTCACCTTAAGAAACAAAAATGTTATACCTTGGGGAACTGAAATTCAATTTTCACCTGATGTGGAACGGGAAGAAAAATTCAGTTTCTGAATCGCTCCAAACAAAACAAGGACAGGGTCATGCCAAAATTGAAAAATAAGAACCCAATATTTTAAAAGTTTAAGGTTTTAAAAAATCCCAACGCACCTTCTGCTTTTTCTTTTTGGCCAACAGCTTATCGTCATCGGCCCACAGTGCATCCTCCGCTGCTCTGGCTGCCTTCTCAGTTGCGACCTTTTTTGCTTCGGCCTTGCGTTCTCGAGCTTCCACGGCCTTGCTGTTGATTCCCATCTTCTTCGGCATTTTTAGTAAATTGATCTAGCTTTGCACAGATGAAAAAATCGTATAACTCAACAAAGAACGGCACAATTTTAATATTTTCCCGATGTTTCGACGTTGAGAAATTCTCAAACCATCTGGCGATTTTTACGTTTGCGTTTGTTATGATTTATGTCTGACGTTTGAGGATCATCAAAAACCCTCTCCGGTCATTTATTGCTAAGTAGCACAGTGAAAAAAAAGGTGATGAGCTGCTGGGCGTCAATTTCACGCAAGTACAACCTCTTTGTTTACGAAAATAAAATAAAAGACAACCTGAACCATGGTCTCGACTGCTCGCGCATTTAATAGCAGTCGTTTCAAATTGTTTTCTTTTCGATTTTATAATAAATTAATCTTAAATTCAGTACAAATTGATCAGCAATTTCAAAAATATCACAATGGATGTATTGAAGGCAGAGATAGCTCGCAAGCGTAAACTTTTGGAAGAGAAAAAACTTGTGGTAAGCATCAAATCAAATGAGCACTAGAGATTTCTATCTGGAATGCTCAATGTATTAATTTTACAACTTATTTTAGGATGAAAAGAAAAAGTACTTTAAACGAGGTGAATTGTTGGCTCAGGAGCAAGAGGAGTATAAGGCAAAGTACGGACAGCAAGCCAGCGGTAGCGGAGAAACTCAGGCAAATCACGGCGACGGCGACAAATCACCGACAAAAGATTCCAAGTTTGATTTTCGCAATCTTCCCCGATCGGAAGTCATCCGGAAGTTGCGAGAACGGGGGGAACCAATTTTACTATTCGGAGAGTCCGAAGCGGATTCCTGTTCGCGGTTGCATCACTTGGAAATTTCGGCTCCGGAGATTAACCGTGGATTTAGAAATGATTTCCAGGAAGCTATGGAACAAGTTGACGAAGAATATTTGAACGAAATTCTGACCTCCAATGGAACCGGCTTGAGTAAAGGGAAGTCCTCGAATGAAGACTATGCGATTGACGATTCTGTGACATACGAATCAATACAGGAAATGGCTGTACGCCTCGGGAGAAGCGGCAAAGAACATGATATGCATGTTATAACCACTTTGATACAGTTTATGCTGAAAATGTGGAACGATCAGTTGAACTCGGGAACGACCGCGCAACGCACAGCGACCAAATGGAAAATCGCCAGGGCCACATTCGAGCAGACTCGGTTGTACTTGAAACCCTTACTCCGGAAATTGCGAAACAAGAGTATACCCGAAGACATTCTGGACAGTTTGACGGACATAACTAAAAGTCTCCTCAAAAGGGATTACATCCATGCCAGCGATGCTTACCTCACGATGGCAATTGGGAATGCTCCGTGGCCAATTGGTGTTACTATGGTCGGTATCCATGCTCGTACTGGTCGGGAGAAAATTTTCTCCAAAAACGTAGCGCATGTCATGAACGATGAAACCCAACGGAAGTACATTCAAGGGCTGAAACGATTGATGACCAAAATGCAGGAATATTTCCCTACCGATCCATCCCGATGTGTAGAATACGTAAGCAAGAAAGATAGAGTTGATTAACAAAAACTAGCTATAAGGCTTGTAGTTTATAAATTATTTGATGTATGAATAAAACTGGCCTAAGGTTAATATAATTTCACGAAGAATGCCTTAGAGAATCTCCCTAGAAATCTGCTGATGATGTTGGGGAAAATAAAATTTTGGTCTTCACTCTTCACATAGGGTTACGAGACGTACTCTTTTTAGAGTACAACTACTCTTTTTTGCCTTAAAAATTTGTGTACTATTCTGTTTTACTGAACGGGCTCAAGTGTACTCTTTTTCAGTTATTACTGACGATAATCGTCAAATCAAATAACCTGTTGAAGAAACCATATCAACCTTTTTCCCAGGATAATACAGATAATTCACCGATTTTCAACAAAAACTGGCACAGAATCAACCTACTAATTATGTTCAATTAAAAAAAAAGTAAGACAAAATTCAAAATCACTTTGTTTCGAATAATTTAGTCTTATTGAAGCAACTTTTTTTGCCAAACATTTTTTTATAGAAACATCATTTCGGCGATGTATTTTTTTATGAACAAAGATGTTGGAATGAAATGGTTTCAGTTTGAAGTGTAGTATGGGAATCATAAAAATAAACTATTAAATCAATCAAGTTTCTAAGTTTTATAATGTTTTAAAAAGTCCTTAATAAAACTTAAATCGAAAACAATGCTTGAGGTTCTTTTTACACGTTTCACTCATCTTAGTTCTTCTGGTTCCTTACCAAACTCAAATTGTTCTACATTTTCTTAAGATTTTTTTCAACAAACTTAATTTGAAAGACTATTATTCAAAAACAAAAACCGAACGGTTTTTGGTATAGTAAATAAAATGAAAAAAAAATGATAGAAAAAATTAGAGATGTACCGAAAACCACTATTCGGCCTTCGGCCGAATACCGAATAGTTGGAAATTATTATTCGGCTAAACGAATATTCGGCCGAATATGAACCTAATATTCGGCCAAACAAAATCTTAATACTCGGCCGAATAACACCCGTATATTCGTCTAATTTCTCTAAAACTATATTTTTAATCCTGGGTAAAGAAAAAAACGGGTTTGCTAAAGTAAGGAAAGCTTCTACGGTGAAAAATTGAACGGATTATGAATAAAAATGAATGATCGTCTTCTTGAGCTTTTGAAACCGATTAAAGAAATCATAAAAATAGTAAATTCTAAAGATTTTTCATATTTCCAAAGTAGGGGATCTGTATTCTGTTGCTAGCACTTTTTATCCGTTTCATTTTTTTGTTAAACAATAACCCAATATACGTCACTAGATTTCTCATCCGATTTTTGGAAGTGTTTCAAAGAAATTGGAACAAACAGATTGAAGACCACTGACTAGCATAATAAAGGAAGAACGTGAGCAGGTGTCTCAAACCAAACAATATCGAAAAAATGGAAAGTGCTAATATATGTTAACGGTTAAAATTAAAAGCATTGAGTCCATACGCATCAAACTAGTCTAGTGGTACCTTACAGCCCAAGAAAATGATTATAAAGCTATCAGTATGCTATGGCAACTATTTGGCATGGATTGATACAGAGCCAAACAAATGTTTGTCATCGCATAGATTTGGTTGGTGTTGAAACCGATGTTTGTCTGTTGGTTTATGCCTAGTGAAATATTTGCACATTTGGCAAAGCTTGTAATGTTAGCTTTAGGCTCATTTGCAGAGAATGTCTTATATATTGAGCATAACCGTAGTCACCTTAATGCCATAGATCGGAGAAATTCTCAGATTTTTTAATATTTGGCATCAAACTCCTTTCATAAAATACATGATACGAAAATTTTAATTTTTAAATTTGAATAAATTCTTTGCTTTTTTTTTAATTAGTTAATTTTGTTACTATTCGGTCACTATTCGGCCTATTCGTAAGGAAAAACATTGCCGAAGACATCGTACCTATAATTTGATGCGTGTTTGAGTTATTCAAGTTTTACTGTGGGATGAAAACTAACGTTCTTGGTATTTTAGCCGAATATCATACAAATACAAATGTGATCCAATTTCCAACATATTTTGTCATAAATCGAGTGGCGCATCATATTTCACGTATAATTGTTGTTAAGGTGAAGATGAATCGAAGCCAAACTTCAAATTTTCAAAAGAACAAATCTTAAAACCCAAACACCCGTTTAAGCCTGATTCGCTGCTGACAATTTCTCGGCCTATCTTGATGCATGGGAAATTTCTGCAAGGAATCGATCAAGAATGCGCTTTTTTCTGATCGAAGTACGCAGTTGAAAAGAACTGTCCAGTTCAAATGGGAGTCGCTGTAGAAAATTTCTGCAAGGAATCGGCGAGAAATTTCTTTAGCGATTCCTTTTCAGTAGCAAACCAGGCTTTAAGCTGAAAACTTAATCGATTGGTCACCACCAACTAGTGACAAATCTATTGAGTTTTCAGCTTAAACGGATGTTTGATTCTCCAGATTCGTGCTCTTGAAAATTTGAGGTTTGGCTGCGATTCATTTTCACCTTAAAGCGAAGTATGCACTTCAACAGAAAAGTAATCGCCTATCTCGATGCGTGGGAAATTCCTTGCAAGAAATGCTCAAGAAAAGTATGTTTCTTTGATCGCAGTACGCAGTTGAAAAGGAATGTCATTTTAAATAGAGCTCACTGTAGGAAATTTCTTGACCATTTCTTGAGCAGAAATTTTCACTTTTCTTGAGCGGAACAGCATACCTAGCTTAAAGCCTGATTCGCTGCTGACAAGTAATTTCTCGTAAGGGGCCCAGATAGCCGTAGCGGTAAACGCGCAGCTATTCAGCAAGACCAAGCTGTGAGGGTCGTGGGTTCGAATCCCAACGGTCGAGAATCTTTTCAGGTTGGACATTTTTCTCGACTTCTTAGGGCATAGAGTATCTTCTCTCCTGCCACACGATATACACAGTGTCGTAGCGTACGGTTGGCCAGGTTGGCACCCGCCAAGGGCGCCATGTTTCAAGGGGCGCCAAAATGGGATTTTTTTTTTTTGAAGATACATATCAAGTAAGAACGTACAAAAACTATAGAGAACGAATATTGTGTCATTCTCCCTTTATCATTTAGTAGCTCTACTCATAAACACGGTACCTAGTTTGAAACAATTCCTGAAACGGGTTTAACTAAATATTTTAGGAGCATCTCTGAAGGTGTTTGAAAAGTTCGTCAATATTTTTCTCCTTTATTATAGTGATTTTTAACTCGTTGGGCTGATTCAACAGTGTAATTCGCCAATAGAAAATTCCTGAGAACCAGACTTATCAATAAAAATGATCCATTAATTTCGGAAATAGTTTTCCATAGCAATGATAAATCAGCTTATGCTCGGTGTATGCTTTAAAATACCAGTAGCTATAAAACAGCCACAAAACAAATGCAGTATTGATCAAAACATTTGCAACTATTTCGATTTTCCATACAAAATGATCAACTTTGGAGGCATAGATCCCAGTTATTTGTGGACCCATTTTTATGAAATTATCGCAGCACACCAGGCATAACTTGAAATTTAACATATATTTTTTGAACGATTTTTTCCAATCACGGGTTCAAAAGTAATAACGGTTAGACTAAGTAAAATTTTCAACGAGAAATTATAAACGATTTATCTGAAAACAGGTGAGTGTTACGTTAACACAGCAGAATAGCGCTGAATTCTAATGTTTGGTAGTTGGTCGACAAGCCATCGTGGCGCTCGCATCATTTTTGTTCGAGGTTGACATTTGCTCACTACCGCCACCTAGTTCGCGATTGACCAAATGAAGTATTTTTAGCATTAGGCGTAAATGCTCACGTAACTATGTTTTCAATTGATAATTGTTCTAGTTGTTACGTCTGTTTGTCTGTGCATAAACTGTCTTCAGCAAACTTGGTCATAGTGTCTAAATCTACAACTTTGCCGAAGATATCATTATGCTATTCCTTCAACTTTTTTGGTTAAGTAAATTTAAAAAAATGTCAAAAAATTCACTTTATTCAAGCTTTTATTGCTGTTGAACTCGTAATTGGAAAATCTCTCATATTTATATGTTCAATTCAAGTTATATACGACGTGTTGTGAAAATTTCATTCAAATCGGTCTTAAATACAGTGAAACCTCTATGAGTCGATATTGAAGGGAACATCGACTCATGGAATATCGAGTCATGGAACAGCAATTCTTTGGAAAGCTGCTTCTAGGGACCATCATAGTAACCATGAAATTATGTTTTTAGTATGGTTCCATGAGTCGATATCGAGTCATGGAACATCGACTCATGGAGGTATCACTGTAACTGTGATCTGAGCCTCCAAAGTTGACCATTCTGTATGGAAAATTGATAAAAATGCAAATGTTTCGTCCAATACTGTATGTAATGTAATGCTTCTATCAACTGGTAGTTAAAATAGCAGGATTCTACAGAATTGTTGGTAGGGTTCTTTTAAAACTCGGAACATAATTTCTACTAAATAATCTTGATCAGATTGATAATAAATAACCTTTAATTCATATCATTGAAGAATACTAGGTGGTTCCGGAATTAATTTTGATTAGGATTTGTTTGTATTACTGAATAGTGGTCTGCCATTACCTCAGGCTAGATTTGAAAAGAATTTAAACGAAAATTTTAATTGAATCCTGAGCGCATTTATAACGTATAGAATTATCAGAGAATTGTACATATAACATTGCAATTTGAATGTGATTGACGGACGGTGGAATAAGACTGCCAACTTTACGTAACATTGTCCACTATATCATTGATTATTGACAGCATTAGCTATTGGATTCTAGGTCTGCCATTTTTTTTCATTGGAACATCTCTAGAGGGTATCTTGGTAAGATTTTCTTAGATGCCTTTTCTTGATCTCCATGAGTATTACCTGAAACTAAACTTCCTTTATATTTCTACACAAATTGTTTGCGGTACTTCGAAAATTATCCTTAAATAATTGTATAATTCAAGGAAAAAATATTTCGGGAAAACTCTTAAGTCTCAGACAGAGTAATTGATCAAGAAAAGTACTCCATTGTTTTTCAAGTCTACAAAATATGACTTATAAATAATGATTACGAGGTTTATTTTGCAGTTTTATTTATCTAAAATGTTTTCAAAAATCTCAAGAACTTAGGAAAATTCAGATATTTTACTAAAAAATATTTGAAACAAGTTGTATGCCATCTTCAATAAGTTTTAGTAATGTAAACTAATATTTAAGCCACATTTATGTTATAACAGATGTTTAAGTCCGATTTTGAAACTGTGTAAGATAATTTTGAATTGGTCTTTTTAACACTAGTAGCCACATCGTGGTGGTGTTTTTATCGTCAAGTTCCCATGACGATGTCAGTGGTGAATATGAGACAAGATATTCAAGATACTTATATTCCACACTGATAACCACAATACGTTGTGTGGCGGCGCTAGTGTTTTCAAGTATTTTGATTTGAATATTTAACACAAGTTTTCAGAAAGACTTTTTTTTTTAGCATAAACATCTGTTATTCTGTGTTTAAGCATTACTTGAGTATTATCATGACACTTTTTAAGATTTCCGATTTACGAATCTACCCTAGGCTTTCAAAAGATAATAAATCGTCAAGCTGTTTAGTGGGACACCTATGAATAAATGAAAAACTCAATTTAGTGCAACACCAAACTCTAATGGAATTAAATGGCCTAGTACTAAATTCGGGTTTCCATTTATTTTTTTAAAAATAATTCTTGAAAAAATGTTGTTCCTCGTAAACTTGACAAAAAAATGACCTTTGAATAAGGGGCGCTTAAATGACGGTTCGCCAAGGGCGCCATGAGGCCACGCTACGGCTCTGGATATACACATGCAAAAATGGTCATTGGCACAGTAAGCTCTCAGTTAATAACTATGGATGTGCTCATATGAACACTAAGCTGAGAAACAGGCCCTGTCCCAGTGGGGACGTAATGCCAGAAAGAAGAAGAATAATAATAAGAAGAAGAAGTAATTTCTCGGCCTATCTTGATGCATGGGAAATTTCCGCAAGGAATAGATCAAGAATGCGCTTCTTCTGATCACAGTACGCAGCTGAAAACAATGGTGCCAGTACCTGTCGACTTTGACAGGTACTTGCACCGTTGTTTTTAGATTTCCCGAAAGAGGGAAAGAGAGCGATTTTCTGATGACGTCACCGTGCAATGGGAAATTGCACTCACTGTTTTTTTTTTTTTGAAAATTTGATTCAATAGTGCTGTAATACTGTTAGCACAAAGCTATTAGCGCGTTTGCTCAAAAGACACGTGGCGTACCACGGATGAAAGGAACAACCGCGGTTTTGCTCACTTTTTACTTTATTCTTATGGGAGATAACATTGCGGCGTTTCATTAAACGCTGTTGTTCCTTTCCTGGATCATTTGCCGCGTGGAATTTTGAGCAAATGCGCGTTTTTGGAAACTTTACAACAGCCGCGCGGTATATCATATCCTGCGAACCAGTCAATAATACAGTGTCTTCCCGGTTTTGGTAGCACCCGTTTTGAGAACATTTTCTTCTCGATTGGCAACACATTGAAAAATATTTCCAATGGATCATTAAACTAACCAAAACGGCCGCTATGCAATGCTGTTACAATGTTAAATCCCATATATAGTGGAGGCTTTGTTTTGATGCGGTGAGCACTGACAAAAACTACCTTCAATGATCCATTGGATATTAAGTACTGGAACATTTTGATTTAAAACAAAGTGAAAATAGGTCATAATGAAAATGGGGATGACCATTGCAAGCTATGAAACGTAATGTGGAACGTACTTATTTCTCGCATATTTCAAAGTTATTGTTTAACGTATAGGAGAAATCTTATGAGCAGGCAAGCTGTATAAATTATTGCTACATAGTTTGATAGGTGGCATGATAAATAGCTGGGCATGGCGTACCATTGGTACCTCGCGTACCTGCAGGAATGAAATAGACCTCTTTGTGTGGTCCTTAGCCTCTTGCCTACGCAACTCCTATCCCTACCTCCACGCGGTAATGGCTGGGGACGAGTAACCTGAGGGAAGATCGGGCAACCAACCCCGGTGGGATCACTGGTCGTATGCTGACAGGGAAGGGGGGGTTTGCTTTTGCTTCTGCAAATCTGGAACGTCTGTAGTGGAACTGTAAATCCCTTAACTTCATTGGAAGCACCCGCATACTCTGATGCATTAAAGGACCGTAAGTTCGACATCGAAGCGATGCAGGAGGTTTGTTGGAAGGGTTTAATGGTGCGAACCAGAGTGGATTTAAATACATTTACAGGCACTCTAGTGCGAACGTTTAGAGGTTGGGAAGGGGTGGTAAAATGAACACCATAAGGAAATCATCTTGTTTCTGATAGAAAAACTAAAAATTTGTATAGTTCTATCGCACAACATCAAATAGGAATATTATCTATAGCAGCGACATGATTCAGACTAAAATAGACAAATTTTCACATATTTTCATCGCTATCAAAAAGTGATGCAAGTGTTCATTTTATCTGCACTATGTGGGTAAAATGAACAGCGGTTGGTGGTAAAACGAACACCATGCAAACAACGTGAGCAAAACAAATATTTTCTGGAAATTTTCATTGTCTCACCATAATACATCTATTAATGATTGTACCCATTCAAAAAGAATTCTAAAAACCTTAAGTCTTCCAAGCTAAAATTTACGTCAGTTCTATTGACCTACGTATCAGGGGCCCAGATAGCCGTAGCGGTAAACGCGCAGCTATTCAGCAAACCAAGCTGAGGGTCGTGGGTTCGAATCCCACCGGTCGAGGATCTTTTCGGGTTGGAAATTTTCTCGACTTCCCAGGGCATAGGCCAGGAGAAGTGGATGAACTTGTCATTCATTTTTCTGTCATTCTCTACAAAATCTACTTTTTCTCTGACATTAAATTCACTCTAGGTGAACCACTTCCCCTGCCTATAGAGTATCCATCGTACCTGCACACGATATACGCATGCAAAAATGGTCATTGGCAAGTAAGTTTTTCAGTTAATAACTGTGGAAGTGCTCACAAGAACACTAAGCAGAGAAGCAGGCTCTGTCCCAGTGGGGACGTTACGCCAGAAAGAAGAAGATCAACTCGAACACTCAAATTAATGCTCTAAATCGTCCGTGCGTGATAAACAATCATCGAAATTTGTTTTTTTCTCGGTAAAGGCACGGAGTTTCATTTTACCACCCCTGTTTCTTTTACACCACTTCCCTAATCATACCATCTACCAGAGCTTGCGGCAACACACACGAGTGGGAACAGCTTTCATCGTGATGGCGACATGCAAAAGCGCGTGATCGGGTGGTGAACGATCAAATGAAAGAATGTGCAGGTTGAGGATGCAAGGGCCGATTCGTCAACTTTAGCGTAATCAACGCGCAGAGCCCACACTCCGGAAGCACCTGATGATAATAAAGATACATTTTACACGCAGCTTGAACGTAAATACGATCGCTGCCCAAGCCACGACATTAAAATCATCATAGGAGATTTAAACCTCAGGTTGGCCAGAAGAAGGAGTTCAGAACCGACGATTGGAAAGTTCACGCGCCCACCGTGACGAACGGGAAACGGCTTTTCGACTGATTGATTTCGCCGCCTCCAAGAATATGGGCATTCGTAGCACCTAACTTTCAACATAGTCTTCTTCGTACCGATACACCTGGAGATCACCACAGCAAACGAATCGCAAAATCGACGACGTTTTGTTCGATAACGCAGCAACCTCTCCGACATTATCGATTCAGGCCCTACGTGGCACTAATATGACTCTGACCACTACCTGGTAATTGGTAAAGCTGCGCCCAAAATCTCCGTTGTTAACCGTAACGGTACCGCCGCACTCCTCGGTATGACCTTGAGCGACTGAAGCAGCCGGGATATCGCCACAGCATACGAAACTAGCATCTCGCCACAACGTTGTCGGAAAGAGGATTCGCTCGCCGAAACCCTCTCGAGGACTGCTGGAGTACACTATAAAGCAGCCATCAACGTCGCAGGTGAGAACATTGTTGGGTACGTTGAACGGTCAGTGCGAACGAGGATTGGTTCGACGAGGAGTGTAAAATGATTCTGGAGAGAAGAACGCAGCGCGGGCAGTAATGCTGCAGCAAGGTACTCGACAGAACCGTGAAACGTTATAGACGTAGCATCAGACCCGTACTGTTTCCAGGAGGAAAAACGCCGCCTAGAGGAGACGGAATGCGAAGAAATGGAGCTGTTGTACCGCATCCAAGAAACGCGAAAGTTCAATCAAAATTCAACGCATTCCCGCCGACGGCTTTCGTGCCTCGAGCCGAAATGTGCAGGGATAAAGATGGGAAATTTTGACGGATGGACGCAGGTGATCGAAAGGTGAACCAGCACAACGACGAACACTTTGAAATGGCGCTGGAGCACAGGCAGCGGAAGTTCAAGGCAGCGGAAGAAATGACTACGTGTCGGAATGTTGGACAATAG
>NW_018735980.1:0-28123 GCF_002204515.2 Aedes aegypti
TTCTGCAATGCTCTTTTTCAAGAACCCGCAAAAATATTTTTCGCTATTCTGGAAGACTTAAGACTCAGCTTAAATCAATACAAATTTTTTTTTAATTTTGCAAGAATCTCTTTTTAAATTGTTCGAAGGTCTTTATGAATGTCATGATTTCGCTAGAATTCGCACAAGATTCTGCAAGATTTGTGTTAAGGTGAAGATTGATCGAAGCCAAACCTTAAATTTTCAAGAGCACAAATCTGGAGAGCCGAACATCCATTTGAGCTAAAAACTTAATCGATTGGTCACTAGTTGGTGATCAATCGATTAAGTTTTCAGCTCAAATGGATGTCCGGATCTCCAGATTTATGCTCTTGAAATTTTGCAGTTTAGCATCACCTTCATGCTTCGCGAGAATCTGCAACAACCTTTTTCGGAACTTTATTAGAATCTCTTTCGAGATTATGCATGATTCTGTTTCCCATTTCCGCAAGAATCTTATAACGGATGCTTACGAAAATCTATTTTCAAAATTTTGACAAGTTTTTTTTTAATATTCTGGAAGAATATTTTTTCCTGATCGTTTTGGTTTAGATCGGGAGATCAGAGGTTTTGTGATCTCATTGGAGATTCTGTGAGGATTTAATCGGAGATTCTGTGAAAATCTAATTGAAGATTATGTGAGAAACTTTTCGGAGGTTCTATGGGAATCATATCGAAGATTATATGAGATTCTCATCTGAGATTCTGAGAGAATATTCTGAGAGAATCTCATCAGAGATTCTGAGAGAATCTCATCAGAGATTCTGAGAGAATCTCATCAGAGATTCTGAGAGAATCTCATCAGAGATTCTGAGAGAATCTCATCAGAGATTCTGAGAGAATCTCATCAGAGATTCTGAGAGAATCTCATCAGAGATTCTGAGAGAATCTCATCAGAGATTCTGAGAGAATCTCATCAGAGATTCTGAGAGAATCTCATCAGAGATTCTGAGAGAATCTCATCAGAGATTCTGAGAGAATCTCATCAGAGATTCTGAGAGAATCTCATCAGAGATTCTGAGAGAATCTCATCAGAGATTCTGAGAGAATCTCATCAGAGATTCTGAGAGAATCTCATCAGAGATTCTGAAAGAATCTCATCAGAGATTCTGAGAGAATCTCATCAGAGATTCTGAGAGAATCTCATCAGAGATTCTGAGAGAATCTCATCAGAGATTCTGAGAGAATCTCATCAGAGATTCTGAGAGAATCTCATCAGAGATTCTGAGAGAATCTCATCAGAGATTCTGAGAGAATCTCATCAGAGATTCTGAGAGAATCTCATCAGAGATTCTGAGAGAATCTCATCAGAGATTCTGAGAGAATCTCATCTGAGATTCTGAGAGAATCTCATCAGAGATTCTGAGAGAATCTCATCAGAGATTCTGAGAGAATCTCATCAGAGATTCTGAGAGAATCTCATCAGAGATTCTGAGAGAATCTCATCAGAGATTCTGAGAGAATCTCATCAGAGATTCTGAGAGAATCTCATCAGAGATTCTGAGAGAATCTCATCAGAGATTCTGAGAGAATCTCATCAGAGATTCTGAGAGAATCTCATCAGAGATTCTGAGAAAATCTCGTCAGAGATTCTGAAAGAATCTCATCAGAGATTCTGAGAGAATCTCATCAGAGATTCTGAGAGAATCTCATCAGAGATTCTGAGAGAATCTCATCAGAGATTCTGAGAGAATCTCATCAGAGATTCTGAGAGAATCTCATCAGAGATTCTGAGAGAATCTCATCAGAGATTCTGAGAGAATCTCATCAGAGATTCTGAGAGAATCTCATCAGAGATTCTGAGAGAATCTCATCAGAGATTCTGAGAGAATCTCATCAGAGATTCTGAGAGAATCTCATCAGAGATTCTGAGAGAATCTCATCAGAGATTCTGAGAGAATCTCATCAGAGATTCTGAGAGAATCTCATCAGAGATTCTGAGAGAATCTCATCAGAGATTCTGAGAGAATCTCATCTGAGATTCTGAGAGAATCTCATCAGAGATTCTGAGAGAATCTCATCAGAGATTCTGAGAGAATCTCATCAGAGATTCTGAGAGAATGTCATCAGAGATTCTGAGAGAATCTCATCAGAGATTCTGAGAGAATGTCATCAGAGATTCTGAGAGAATCTCATCAGAGATTCTGAGAGAATCTCATCAGAGATTCTGAGAGAATCTCATCAGAGATTCTGAGAGAATCTCATCAGAGATTCTGAGAGAATCTCATCAGAGATTCTGAGAGAATCTCATCAGAGATTCTGAGAGAATCTCATCAGAGATTCTGAGAGAATCTCATCAGAGATTCTGAGAGAATCTCATCAGAGATTCTGAGAGAATCTCATCAGAGATTCTGAGAGAATCTCATCAGAGATTCTGAGAGAATCTCATCAGAGATTCTGAGAGAATCTCATCAGAGATTCTGAGAGAATCTCATCAGAGATTCTGAGAAAATCTCGTCAGAGATTCTGAAAGAATCTCATCAGAGATTCTGAGAGAATCTCATCAGAGATTCTGAGAGAATCTCATCAGAGATTCTGAGAGAATCTCATCAGAGATTCTGAGAGATCTCATCAGAGATTCTGAGAGAATCTCATCAGAGATTCTGAGAGAATCTCATCAGAGATTTTGAGAGAAGCTTATCAGTGATTCTTAGAGAATCTCATCAGAGACTCTGAGAGAATCTCATCAGAGACTCTGAGAGAATCTCATCAGAGATTCAGAGAATATCTCACTAAAGATTTTGAGAGAATCTCACTTAATATTCTGAGAGAATCGCACTAAAGATTCTGAGAGAATCTCATGAGAGATTCTCTAAATATATCTGTGAGATTCTGACAGAATCTCATCAGAGATTCTGAGATAATCTCATCAGTGATAGCGTGAGAATCTCATCAGAGATTTTGAAAGAATCTCATCAGAGATTCCGATAGTATCTCATCATAGATTCTGAAAGAATCTCATCAGAGATCCTGAGAGAATCTCATAAGAGATTTTGTGAGAATGGCGTTGGGAGATTCTCTGAGTATCTCATCGGAGATTCTGTGAGAATCTTATCGTTATCGGAGTTGCTGTGAGAATCTCATCGGGAGATTCTGTGAGAGTCTCATCCGATATTTCATGAGAATCTTAGAATGTTAGGGGAAGTGCTTTTGTATGTCGAAAATTAATTGCTTTACCTCTATTAAAATTCAACAGACGTCTCACTGATTATTGTAATTTTTTTAAATCTGCAAAAAAAAAATAAAAAGTATAGGCCACTTCAGAGGTCTAATAACCGCACTTTCTTTTTGGAGATTATTTGTCATTAAAGATTTCGTGACTATATCAGAAGATTATATGGAAGAATCTCATTGTGGAGCTCATTAAGTGTTCCAAGCGGAATTTTTTGGAGATTTGATGAGAATTTCAATAGAGATGCTTTGAAAAACTCATTGAAGGTTATATGAGCATCCCATTGGAGATTTTACGAGACTCTCTTTCTCAATTTCACAATTCAATCTCATCTGTGATTCTGAAGTACACCTATTTCAAAGTGCAAGACAACAAGATGGTATCACATTGTTAGTCGAACTTCATATTTTTGCTAATTGGATTTGGCTTCACAGAGATCTCTTCCTCTGAATACATCATCATAAAAAAAATCCGTGCTTCATCAAATTAACAATCCAGTTTACAAATTACCAATCGGCGAATCGAATACCAGACCAACCCCGTCGATGAGCACACGAAATAAACAAACACATAAAACGCCTCTTAGCGGGATGAGCCGAAGACAATAAAATTCGATTGTAATGCAATCAAGATGTGAAATTGAATTTCGATTCTGCTGGCTGTTCTGTTCAACCGTTCTATAGGGATATCGGTCCAACTCAACAAAACATTCAACACTATACTGGGGGAAACCGCGTAGATTGTCGGCCTTCTGATCCCGTGATTGTTCCGGATGGATGAAAACCAGAAAAAGTTTATTACCAAGACGCTGGCTGCCGTTATCAGCAAAATCGTGTTATTTTTTTCCCGGACTACGGCCGTGATGATTTGTCCAAATGTCGACAACAGTTGAACGTGCTTCCTCACAGCGGAATCCCTTTGGGAGAGGTTTTTTTCCTCTTGAATGGGATGTGGAAGTAAGTTTCCGATTACTTTGTCGATTTTGAATGGACTTTTTTGATGTCGGTTTATCAACTGGTTGTCAGCAGCAACAAAAAGGGTCAAACTTTTAGGGAAAGTTTGTTTGCAGAACTACCAATTCAATAACTCACATTTGTTGGCCGATCGTCAATTGGTACATCCACTCTATTTATAAAACAGATTCATTTTCCTCCGAACAAATTTTGTTTCTGTCTATTCGTTGAAAATGACGATTTACAAAAAATCTAATATATTTTAGTTGAGCATTTTTTTCCAGCCAATACTGTGACTCACTTTCCTCAATTTTCTTGATTTAGAATCGCTGATCGCTATAAAGCATTTCATACATCATCATTTACCATGACATTTCCTGGAAAATCAAATCACCCTTAAATTGGGTTTCCTCCCTTGCAAATGCTTCCTCGTCAATCTGTTGCGTTGCCTTGGAGCACTCACTTGCTCTCACGGCTACTCATTAGGCACGTAGTATTCTCATGTACGACTCATTCAACGGCGCCCCCGGAAATCCAAACTAATGGCACATAACCACGCACATAAGCATTAACGACATTGTGAATCGCAGCGGATTTAGTTGCCTTAGTTCTCTCCAGCGTCAAATCTGCTTCTAAACGAACCGGACCAATATCTATGATGGCAAGTCACAGACAAACAGACGTAACACTGGAGAAATTTACGATCGACCTTAATCAACGCTTATTTCGAATTTCCTATGTTTCAAAACTCATAACTAGAGGCGCATGCATCGTTTGACGTTTTACATTACTACCATCTACATGTCATGTAGCACAAAAACGTATTTCGTGCAACATGCTGTCCAGATGATGTGTTGAAAAGAAATTGATTGCAAGTGTTACGTCTATTTGTCTGTGATAAAGCCTTTCCCATTTAGTCTCACGTTTTATTTGTTTCTATTGGGAGAAGTCTGATGGCGGGAGGGGGGACGACCTGACAACTGGTCGTCTGCCTGTGGTTGTAGAGATAATCCGGAGGACATAGGCCACAAGCCTAGCTGCCGACAAAAAGCTTCCGCAGACAAACGTGCCTCGTTTGCACTCTTACCCACCTTACTTAGCGTGGCGACTGCGTGATGGACGACGCTGATGGACCCCATTTTTACCCCCAAGTGCCTACACTTGAAAGCTGCAATCTGTGCCATGACAACGGGTTGAGTAACATGGCTTTAAATACTAGCCTCAAGTTCATAAGAATTCACTTTCTAATATTTTTGAATTTTTCTACATGAATTTTGAAGGGATCTGAAAACGAATCATTAGAGGTTTTCGATTCGACTTCTGTGATTCGATTTTTTATCCTACTTCTTTGATTTAACCTCTTTAATTCTTTTTTTTTTTATTGCACTCGTGATTCAAAACAAAATCTAATTGAAATCGAATCGAAATCAAAATGGGATCGAAATTAAAATCGATATTGATTCGATTTCGATTTGATTTCGATTCGATTTCGATTCGATTTCGATTTGATTTCGATTCGATTTCGATTCGATTTCGATTCGATTTCGATTCGATTTCGATTCGATTTCGATTCGATTTTCGATTCGATTTCGATTCGATTTCGATTCGATTTCGATTCGATTTCGATTCGATTTCGATTCGATTTCGATTCGATTTCGATTCGATTTCGATTCGATTTCGATTCGATTTCGATTCGATTTCGATTCGATTTCGATTCGATTTCGATTCGATTTCGATTCGATTTCGATTCGATTTCGATTCGATTTCGATTCGATTTTCGATTCGATTTCGATTCGATTTCGATTCGATTCGATTCGATTTCGATTCGATTTCGATTCGTTCGATTCGATTTCGATCGATTTCGATTCGATTTCGATTCGATTTCGATTTCGATTTCGATTCGATTTCGATTCGATTTCGATCGATTTCGAAGTTCGATTCGATTCGATTTCGATTCGATTTCGATTCGATTTCGATTCGATTTCGATTCGATTTCGATTCGATTTCGATTCGATTTCGATTCGATTTCGATCGATTTCGATTTCGATTCGATTTCGATCGATTTCGATTCGATTTCGATTCGATTTCGATCGATTTCGATTCGATTCGATTCGATTTCGATTCGATTTCGATTCGATTTCGATTCGATTTCGATTCGATTTCGATCGATTTCGATTCGATTTCGATTCGATTTCGATTCGATTTCGATTCGATTTCGATTCGATTTCGAATTCGTTCGATTCGATTTCGATTCGATTTCGATTCGATTTCGATTCGATTTCGATTCGATTTCGATTCGATTTCGATTCGATTTCGATCGATTCGATTCGATTTCGATTCGATTTCGATTCGATTTCGATTCGATTTCGATTCGATTTCGATTCGATTTCGATTCGATTTCGATTCGATTTCGATTCGATTTCGATTCGATTTCGATTCGATTTCGATTCGATTTCGATTCGATTTCGATTCGATTTCGATTCGATTTCGATTCGATTTCGATTCGATTTCGATTCGATTTCGATTCGATTTCGATTCGATTTCGATTCGATTTCGATTCGATTTCGATTCGATTTCGATTCGATTTTCGATTCGATTTCGATTCGATTTCGATTCGATTTCGATTCGATTTCGATTCGATTTCGATTCGATTTCGATTCGATTTCGATTCGATTTCGATTCGATTTCGATTCGATTTCGATTCGATTTCGATTCGATTTCGATTCGATTTCGATTCGATTTTCGATTCGATTTCGATTCGATTTCGATTCGATTTCGATTCGATTCGATTCGATTTCGATTCGATTTCGATTCGATTTCGATTCGATTTCGATTCGATTTCGATTCGATTTCGATTCGATTTCGATTCGATTTCGATTCGATTTCGATTCGATTCGATTCGATTTCGATTCGATTTCGATTCGATTTCGATTCGATTTCGATTCGATTTCGATTCGATTTGATTCGATTTCGATTCGATTTCGATTCGATTTCGATTCGATTTCGATTCGATTCGATTCGATTTCGATTCGATTCGATTCGATTTCGATTCTTCGATTCGATTTCGATTCGATTTCGATTCGATTTCGATTCGATTTCGATTCGATTTCGATTCGATTTCGATTCGATTTCGATTCGATTCGATTCGATTTCGATTCGATTTCGATTCGATTTCGATTCGATTTCGATTCGATTCGATTCGATTTCGATTCGATTTCGATTCGATTTCGATTCGATTTCGATTCGATTTCGATTCGATTTCGATTTCGATTTCGATTCGATTTCGATTCGATTTCGATTCGATTTCGATTCGATTCGATCGATTCGATTCGATTTCGATTCCGATTTCGATTCGATTTCGATTCGATTTCGATTCGATTTCGATTCGATTTCGATTCGATTTCGATTCGATTTCGATTCGATTTCGATTCGATTTCGATCCGATTTCGATTCGATTTCGATTCGATTTCGATTCGATTTCGATTCGATTTCGATTCGATTTCGATTCGATTCGATTCGATTCGATTCGATTTCGATTCGATTTCGATTTCAATTCGATTTCGATTCAATTTCGATTCGATTTCGATTCGATTTGATTTCGATTCGATTTCGATTTGATTTCGATAAGAATTCTAGTTATTTCGATTCGATTAAAATTACAGTAATTTCATCTCATTTGATTTTATATTCATTGCGACTCGTTATCTTCTCCTCTATAATCCACAAATAATGGGAAAACATCCACTTTAATTTCCCCACCCCAGGACCAACACCATCAAATGAAAAAAATACCTGTAATTTTCGGCTTTTCACCCTGCTTCTTTCGTTCGTCCTCATCGGTGGTAAGACTGGACTGGCTGGTGGTGGAAGCGTTGGCCGAGGACGACGTCTTGGCTGCTAGAATTCTCCCGAAGCTGGCCACTTTCGTGCGGAGGAGCTCCCTTGCCACACCCACACCAATCGTCGTTCCGCACTTCCCCCTTCACTAACACACTAGAGCGATGTCGTCGTCGCACAGTAATTTCCACGCACGAAACTTCGGGCAGCACTCTGTTGCGCTCTAATTTGAACTTTTATGTGTGTTTCGACTTCCACTTTTTCCCGGCGTTCCGCTCGTTTGTGCAATGATGCGTCTTTTTACGATTCGACTGGAATTTTTATGGGTGATTCTGAGGGCAGGGGCAGAAAACAAACAATGTCCATCTTGGTCAGAGGTTCTCAATCTTTGGAGGTTGTGGTAAGAAGTTAGAACTAAGTCATAAGTTTGTGTAGACTATTTCAAGTACTCCCTCCCGATTAAACTTACGTAGTTCCTTGGAGAAATTACTTGTTAGTATTCCTACTAAAATTTTCCAGTGTTTTCTTCTTCAATTATTTTTGGAAATTCTCCAATAGTTCCATTGAAGATAATCCCAGAGATTTTTTCAAAGAAATAAAAGAAGGACTCCTCATTTTATGCCTCTATATATATATATCTAGCCGTTTCTTCGTGAATTCCGCAACTGATACTTCTAAAATGTCAAAAGCTATTTTCGCAGAGATTGTTTCAGTAAAATGCCCTGAAATTTCTTACAAAATACTCCAAGAAGGGTAACTCCTAGATAATGCATTATGAGGCTTGAAACTTTTAACCCGTATAGGCCTCAGTGAAAGCAAGAGTACTAAAGCCCTCTCCGCCTCAGCAAATACTAAACGGATTCAAATGATTTTTGTCAGTATACTGGTACACATATCTAGTTTCAAGAAGTGGCCAGAGGAACTATGGAATATTAGTGCGGCCGGATTTATTCCGGTGGGTCACTGGGTCAGGTCCAGTGTTATTTTTTCACTTGGGCCTATACGGGTTATATAAACGTTCAAGTCAAAAAGCAAGATTTCTACTATTCTTTCAAGTATATTTCCATGATTCTAGTTATTTTTTCAAGCACTTGTGTGGGAAATTTCCAGAAAACTTGATGGTTAAATTCATTTTTGAAACTACAGATTCTTTCAAGAGCTTTCGAAAGCTTTCTCGAGGTATACATTCCGGAATTTCTCCCAAGAATTTTGCATACTTTTTCCAGACATTCCTGTAATCATTCTTTCATGGATTGTCATGCATTCATTCAGGACCTTTTAACAGGTATTTCATTCATTCAAGATTCTAAGATCTTAGGATTTTTTTTTAAATTTCCTGTTTTTTTACATAGCTCCTCCAGTAATACATTAATTTATTCTTAAGAAAACACTTTAGAGGGGCTCTGCTCTAACCTGTTTTTCCCCATAAAATTCTATAAATAATTAAAAACAAATCAAATAGCCATCATTAGTTAGGAATTCGACCTGAAATATCTCCAGAGAACTTTTCAGAAATTAATCCTATAATCCTGTCAAAAATCTTACGTTTTTGAAGTTCAGCCAACCTTATTTTTTCCAGTTAAATCCAAATAAACGCAAAATAAACTTGGAAAAATTCCTTAAAGCGTTATACCAATCAGGATTTTTTCCAAAGTATTTCTGCATTAACATCTTGAAGGCTACATTACTTTATTTATGAAGTAAGGTAGTAAATCCTCCAAGAATAGCTGCACTGGCCATGTTCGCAAAATCGACGTTAGCGCCATTGACAATTCAACATTCGAGCTACTGTATTCAGCGTACTATGATTGGTATCTATAGGGCATTTGTTTGAACCCTTATCTAGGTGCTGACGTGGAAAAAATGTTGAAGCATACGTTATTTTTCGGTTCGAGTAAAAAAATATGCCAAAAACTTCGGTGGCGCTCACGTTATCCTTGCGAAAATGGGCATTGCAGAATTTTCTTCTCTATTCTGCTGTGAATATAGTCAAAATTCATGCAAGTTATTTTCTCCAGGAAATCTTTCGGAAATCGTTTAATGCGATTTATATAATATTATCATTAATTTTCCACAAGATTCGTTCAGATCAGCGTTTCGCAAATCGCAAAATATCATTTCTCTTTCATGCGATTCAAAACATCCATACAATTATAATGGAATTGGCACATTCGTTTGACTCATTGCTCAATGGTCCGAACCGACAATTTATCAGAAAAAAAGTGTTTCCTCTGTTCTCGACGATTTTGACGTTCAATGTCTTCAAAGAAGTTATTCGTAATTGAGTTTTGTATCTTCTAAGAAAAAAGTAGAATAGGGTGGCCCTTATGTAAGTTTAAATTTGGACTCAAACTTTTTTGTTTGTTTTTATTTTATTATAGTATAAATAGGGTAGGTGTACATAGTGGTTCCCTATTTCTCCATACGTAATTACTTAAATGTCTGCAAGTTTTCGAAATTTTTGTGTGTTGTAGTAGATAGATTTAAGATATATCTTGATGATAAAACATTCAAAAAATTTTTAAATTTCAAGGCTATCAAAATTTCACATATGGCCAAATAGCGTTGAATGGAAAAGTTTTAGATCTAGTTAAAAACCTACAACTTTGCTGATGGCAGCACGCCGATAAATTTAAAATTTTGTGAGTTAAAGACGAATTCCGAGTTTTTAAGTCTATTTTTGAAGTGAATTTACTCAATTTACAAGGAGACGTACTCATTGTTTTGACATAAATATTCGTCCAATGTTTGACTTTTCGAATGCTGCTAAGCAAAAAAAATTGTATTGAACCAACTCCATGCGTTATGGGCATCTAAAGATTTCATAGTTTTTCCCATAACTTTGGTTATAACTTCAAAATTACAAGAATAACAAACGAGAGTGGGTTCATTTGATCCGCACGGATCAGACAAAAAATAACCCGGAAAAAAACGAACCGATTAATTTCCCCTATTCTCCTTCGTTCGTTTCACGTACTCTGTTTTGGCGCGCCACGCCACACATGCAAGTGAAGTTTTCTGTTGCTCCGTACTCTCGGCGCGCTCTCAGCATCGATAGACAACTTTGCTTCGCCCACTTGCGTACAGGCAGATGGTAGATAGAGAGAAAAAGTGCTCACTTTAATGGTAAAGCTTCTTCCTTTTGGTTCGGCTAGAGCAAAATCGGCCGAGTATATCGTGAGTTTCTGAAGAAGAGTGCACGAAGAAGGAGAGAGCGAAAGATACGAAAGGCACTACGCATGTCGCTCAACAGGGAGTGGGCCTGAGGCACTGAATCGTTCAAAAGATCCGGTTCACTGAAACAAGTGATTCGGAATGGATCCATTCACTAAAATGAGCCGTTTTGCCCATCTCTAATTCTGGCATTGGCGTGCTGTAAAAATATTGGCCCAAAGTCATCCCGCACGACGGTACATCAAATAGTAGGGCCCCTGTGATGTATTGCTACAATCGACATAGGATTGATTTAACCAGACATTGAGTCGATTTCGACCATATAACATTTTGATCACTGACCCGACATTAACCCATATTGTACTTTTGTTTTATCTGTTCTTGTTAATACTGATAAGTTTATGGTCGGAAGAGTATACGAGAGTAACAGTCACTAAGACCCACCTTTTTGCCCTAGATGATGAGGAGGTCGAAGTGGAAAAATGACTCAATCAGCATCTGAGGCTGGTTTCAATTCATGGAGACAACTTCTTTCCGAAATCAAGTGCTTAGTTTTGAATACCTTGGAGGTAAACGATTCCGAATTAGTGGAGCAGCAAACCTCCTACATCCTAAACAAGCATCTTGTTCAAGGAATCTAAATGTCTTATGCGATGAAACCTGTTCACAGTTACTAAAAACAACTTTGAACCTTATAAGTAAAGGCAATAATTTATACGCAAGAGTACCGATGCATGGTCAAAATAGGTATCATTCAACCAGCATAGTGGCCGAACCTGATTAAGGGGCGCGCTTTGAGAATTTTATGGTGACAAACTGTTTTCTCCAAAAGGTAGTATCTTTTTCTAAGAAGACTCTATTCAAAATGGTGAAGAATGATAATTGTTTAAAAACTACTTCATTATTTCTCATATTTATGGAGTAGAACGACATGCACTAAACAAAGGGCACGGGTATACCACAAAAGATCACAGAAAACTGGTCGCAGTGGTTCATCCCGAACAGAAACAGAAACCCAACTCTAACCAGAAATAGTTAAAAAAATATGTAGAGCTGTTTCGATTTATATCAGCTCCTCACTTATGTGCGTTGATAGCCTCAATGGTACAGCCTTTGGCGGAAATGTCCCAGACCCGAGTTCGATTCCCGTCTTGATCAGGCTTTTTAAAAGTCAGATTTCTTTTAAATATTGTGGTATTCTAAACATAGAATAACACTTTGAAAAATATGATCTTAAATTTGTTTTTACCAAAAGTTTTTCATGTAACATATACAATATACATATTTTATGATTTTCGAATAATCTTATCAACATTTGTTATTATTTTGTGACAGTCAGTGTATTTTGAGTTATATTTTTCATCTTAACAGTTTATCGGCCTTTTCTAATACATTCTGTTATAAATAGATTCGAAATAAATAACACCAATTGTTTAATTTCTGATTTGTCTCTACAATCGGGTATGCCTTTATATTTTTTCCTGAGATTCTTCCCTTTTCAATGAATATCTTGCAGATTTTTCTGACAATCCGTGAATTTATGCATAGATTTCCTCAGATATTCCAGCTAAAACTTTATAAAGTTCGTTCTTCAACATCTTGAGAGACTTTTCCAGGATTTTGTTTTCTTCGAAAAAATTTCTGCCAAAGTTTCAAAAAGACTTCTTCCAGGGATTTGTTTAAAAAAGTTGTATGTGAATTTCTTCAGAATTTTCAGACATTTTGACAGCAATTCTTAGTGGCATTCATAAGAAAAATTAACTAAGAACACCACTAAAAAATCCGTCGTGCTCCCAAATATTTGCAGCCTTGGCCCTTCCAAAAACTAATACAGCCTTGTTTTTATGAGTGACAAGGGGTAATGTTTGAAAACTGTATCAAAATGAGTAATCAGTTCCAAGCATTAGATACATTTACCGAGCAAATACATTGAAGCAGCATCTTGCTTTGATCCTTCGATTAAAATAAAGGAGCAAAGAGTTTCACCAAGTGTTGTCGGTATTTCGAATTTGGTGGGTGGAAGGCGGGGAGCTTGGACGATTCAAAAAGAAACAAGAGATCCATTTAACTCACGAACTAATTCTCAAACATCTTGAATAGAAAACGAATACAATTTTGACTTAAAAGCCTGATTTGCTACGAAAAGGAATTGCTAAAGAAATTTCTCGCTGATTCCTTCAGAAATTTTCGACAGCGACTCCCATTTGAACTGACATTTTTTTTTTCAACTGCATACTGCGATAAAAAAAAAGCGCATTCCTGATCGATTCCTTGCAGAAATTTTCCATGCATTCAAGATAGGCCGATAAATTACTTGTCAGCAGCGAATCAGGCTATTGGGTTCTGCACAAAAATCATGCTCTCTCTTTCACTCTGCCATGAAATTAGTAAACAACAAGGCCAGTATATGTCAAAATCCCATACAAAATCAAAACAGTGCAGAGCCCCATAGGGGACTGCACGCCGCGGTTGCTAAGGTAAAAATTTCTAAGTGTTTGACGTTTCGTGGCCTTGTTGTTTACGGTTTGGACTTAGAAAATTTCTGTCCGCGTTGGTGAAGCAACTTAACTATGCAACGCTTCCTGAGATGAAATTTTCAAGCCGCGTGGGCACATCCACGTGTTCAATTATGTTGATCGGGTCTCTATCAGGACAAATGAACATGACATTAAACGGGCAAAGTAGCGGAAAATCATTCGAACCACTGGTTGGAATTACCAAAATCTTGGAAGCATCCACGCATTGTGCGTAGATAATTTAGAGAAGTGAGGTGCCATTTACATGTTCACTATCGACAGGGTCAAACACGGTGTAAACGGTAAACTATCCACTACGATATCTCAGTTGATAAGTGTTTTAAGAAGACCCGATTGTAATTGTATGCAATCATGGCTGAGAACCGTCCACAAAATTTGCCCATCTCCCGCTAGTTCCGTGTAAGTTAGTTATTATTATTGGGGCCGGATTCGACATCAAGATGGGTAGTGTCTTCGGGAGAGTTGTACAAGACAGTGCTCGCTTCCTTTCGTGGTAAAATAAATCCTTAACTCGTGCACTAGTTTACAATATCACTTCCGGTGTGTTATCATTGAATGATATTTCGTAATCTAAGCGAGATAGAAAATCTTTGAAAGTTGTGCAGAGTTAGCAATGCTTTCTCGAGGGGCCCTGCAAAGTTTTCAAATTCATCCACACCGTAACGTTAGTGAACGAAAACACTTCCAATATAATGTCGTTAATAAATATCTAGGAATCTAAACCAGATAGGAAATTTCTCGCTTAGAGAAATTTGTTCAAAGAAAGAAGAGCTTAATCAAGGGAATATGCAAATTTCCAAATTCATCCAATACATGGCACTAGTGTATGCTAGTATTTCTGGTATGAAGCAACTGAGAAATATCCCAGAACCTCATTTAAATAGCAAATTTCTATCTTAGAGAAAGTTTTTCAAAGTAAGAAGAGTTTTTTTGATTGTATTTGCAAAGTTTCAAATTTATCAATTTATTTTTTTTCTCTGTAGATAAGATTCTAGATGAGTCCCAGGACAAAGTCGTAATGGAATCCTTGGAAGTATTTGCAAAGAAATCCATAAAGAAATTCTCTAAGACTTCCAATTTCTTAAAGCTATTCCATAAACAAATTCCTCAAAGATTACATCGAAGAATTGCTATATATCGCTGAAAGAATTCCTGAAGGTATTGCTTGTAAATTTTCTTAGTGAATACCAGTGAGAAACTCTGTAAAAATCCTTGAAGAATCTCTGTAAAATATATTGTGAAGAATTTCTGAAAGGGATCAATTGAAAATTCCTTGAGGAAAACTTGGGGCAATTCCTGAAGAAATCACCGAAGGGGTTTTGCATAAAATGTTTTAGGGAATTCTGTATGAATCCTTCGGAGATGGAATCCTAGTGGGAAGAGTTTTAGATGGAATTCGTCAAGGAAACCCTAAGGAGAATTCCTCAAGTAATCCCTGCGTAAATTCTTGAATGAATCACTGGAGAAATTCGTGAATTATTCCCTTTGGGATATTCCTGACTGAATCCCTAAGGGAATCCGTGAAGGAATCCTTAAGCCAATGGTGCTCATCTTGCGCTCCTGGAGCCAAATGTAGCCCTCGAAGCTCATCGATGCGGTCCGCGGAATAAATCAAACATCTAAAGCAGAATAAATGGTAAGTGAACAGAAGTATAAAGAAAACATGTTAAGAGTAAGGTTGTATAAGTCGATCACTTCTCACCACAATTTTTTGAGAAGTATTACAATTCCATTTGCATCTTGAAAAATTCATAATCAATCAAGAATTTTAAAATAGAATTTCCACTTTAGCAAGAAAGTTTATTTTAAATGTATTATTTAACAATTATCGCCTTATGCATCAAATCATTACAACATCAAGCTGTGAATTTATGTTCATCATCATGGTCACACGCATATTAGCGTGCGGCTTATTTTTCGAAAGTTCTCAAAGCAAAAAAATCGTGTGCTCTTCTGAATTCAAATCACATGAAAAAAAACCTCAAAATTTGAGCCAAAAATATTAAGGTTTAGAAGTGGAGCAAGTGGCTTGAAGGTGAATTCTCAAGTTATGATTTTATTCCTTATCTTACTAGAAAATAGTTTTGTTTGACCATAACATCATTAATATTCAACCGATTTTACATCTTTTTGTATGCCTTAGAAACTAATAAAGTTGTTGTCAAAACTGTGTATACAACGCATTAATATAAATATTATTTTGACTTTGTAATTCAACAAAAACTATTAAAAAAATATATATTAAAAATTTAAATTAATAATTTAAAACAGATTTTTTGCATGTACAAGCTTTTTACTTTTGAAAAACAATCAAAGTATCTTTTAAACATGTAAAAATATTGCTAATCGGTAGGGTATTCATGAAGACCATAGCGCTTCAAACAAAGTTGAATTTTTCAGTAAAACAAGAAAAAGATGGTGAAAACTACTTATAACTTAGTTTTGATTTAAGATGAAATTTGATGTTCTAAAAACTTTTTGTAAATTTAATAATGAAGAGAATGATGGTAAAGATTTCAAAATTCGTTAGAAAATAAAAATATAATGAAGATATTCTATAACTTGAAAATTCACCTTCAATCAATTGCGTCATCTCTAAATCTTAATTTGTTTGGCCTAAATTTTGAGGTTTCTCTTTTAATGTGATTTCAATTCAGAAGAGCAAACAAATTTTTGGTTTTGAGAACCTTCGAAAAGTAAGCCGCACCGTAACGCATATGCATTTTGCAGAATAATTTAAATTTTTTATGCGAGCTTTGATGACGAATCGCAATTTGGCCCGCCATATGCTGCAACTTGAGAACCACTTTCGATAAAATCGCTAGGAGTATTCCTGAAAAAATACCTGGATAAATATTTGAAGGCATCTCAGCAAAATCCATGAAGGGATCCACAGGAGCATTCTTGAAAGAAACCCTGGAATTATTCTTGATATATCAAAAAAATAACCCCTGAAGTTATACCAAAGACAAATTATATGTGAAAGCATCCCTATAAAACCCTGACATCTGATGGATCCTGAAATAATATCTTAACAAATTTATTAAGGTATCCCTGGAGCAATTTCTAAAGGCAACTCTAGAGTAATTCCTGAAAAAATCAAGCTTAGGATTGCCTGGAAAAAAATCCTTGAGCATTATTGAAAGAGTCCCTGGATCAACTCCCGAGGAATTTCCTGCAGGAATTCTTTGAGAAACCAATGGAGGTCTCCAGAGCAATCCTATTACTACAGGGATCCCCTAAAAAATCTTCAGAAAGAATTTTAGTATGAACATTTCGGCATTTCGGAAAGGATACAAGAACAGAATCGCTTTCTTAGTTTTAGAGATTCTGCAGGAATGCCTTCTGCAAATTATAACTGGAATGCATGATCTAATAACAATTCTTATTGCGCTTGAAATTCAAAAATTATGATTGGCCATAATTTTTATAAAAGTCTGAATCAGAAATTTCCTACACGGTCACAACAACAAAGAAAGTTATAATCACGTATCGATTGGACATTGGGCGGTATGATTAAAATGTAGTAAAGTTGAGTTTACTACATTCTCGGTAGTAAACGCTACATGTGGAACACGAGTGGAACATGTTTGTGTCATTTTCCTTTTCGAACATACCACAAACAACGTCTTGCTATGAATAATGGTAGCATTTACTACAAAGCTACTAGTAGTTAGCTACAGAGGTAGCTACACATGCTTTGAGATTGCAGAATTGAACGGAATAAATTACTTTTGAGTAAAAATCATGGTTACGAAAACATTCGCCCCGCCATTTTTCAATCTTGTCGCTCCCTTGCGACGCCTATCCACCTTTTCATTTCCATCATTTGCTTCTATTGACTCCCTTTAGCTTTGAGTCGCATGACCGCTAAAGCCATAAAATAATTAAAATAAAAACAATCACGGTCGATACCTTCTCCTATGTATGAAAAATTTGGCTAATAAGAAATGCAGTTCTAACTGGATCATGTGGTGACTGGCGGGAAGAGCACACATGATAAAGTTAAACCATCTTTGACTGCGTGTTAATTCCCAATATCAGTTATCGATCGATAGAACCGTTCGGTTGATTGCCGTCAGTATAAGAGCACATTGAAGCCTCCAGTATTTTGCCTGTGTTGGTAGCAAAAGCTCAAAGCTTTGAGCCAACCCTTTTACAGTAGAGAAGCTAGGGCGAAATACAGGACGCTTCGATGCTTACTGACTTTAAAAATGGCTTGCTCAACTTTCACCACCTAATTAAATTTCAATCTTGTCACTCCCTTGCGACGCCTATCCACCTATTCATTTCCATCATTTGCTTCTATTGACTCCCTTTAGCTTTGAGTCGCATGACCGCTAAAGCTATAAAACAATTAAAATATGTTTTTTTATTTGGAATTCTGAAATCATCACAGAAACACTTAAATTTTCCGGAATTCAATATGCTGTAAGAAAATACGAGGAGCCTCAAAATTCTACCGCAATCTTACCAGAATCTCAGAACTGATGCTAGGAATTATGTGGTTCCTAGTTTGATAACTGTAATCTCAAGATATCTTCATAGATTTTAAGCTAATATTCAAAATTCATTAAACTCTGACGTTGGAGAATACCGAAAACCACCCAGAAACTTCTTTGATGTACCATCATCATAAAATCATACATAATAAAGAGAAAACGAATACTAATCGCGTTTTATTCACACCAAAAGTGTAGTAAACTTTGTGGATTTCGTTTTTGAGTAGATGCTACAGCCTACAGGTAGTAAAGCTCAACGCTTTCTATTCATACCACCCATTGTCTCGTAGATGGGCTACATCTCGTCTGCATCAACACGATCAAGTGCCAGATAATTGTGGATTTTTTTACCATGACATATTCTGAAAGGAAGAGAGCACACGATAAAAATAAGCACCATGCTATCAATAGTTCTGCACTTGGATTTGCACTACTGTTAAATCTTGACAATATCAAGGTAATAGCACTTGAATTCAACGTTACATTGTTTTGATTTGAAATAAAAAAAAAGTTTTATAAACGTTTCCACCTGACCCAGATTTGTACCTTCAATCTTCGAAGTGCAAGTCTCGTTTCTTACCTCGATACCAACTCGCATCTGTTGAAAGGGGTTGAATTGATCTCAATCAATATCTACAACGAGCTGTCAATGATTGCTTTCATACAAAAGACATGATGTTCAAATCTAAGACTTTTCACTTCAGAGTCTAGTGCTAAAGAAAGTAGAGCACATCCTAAGTTAAAGCTCTTCAAATCATGGTGATAGGTGTTTGGAATTGAGTCAAGTGATCAATCCATTCTATCGAACGTGCTGAAGTGAACATGTAAATGGCACCTCACTTCTTTTAAAATTATCTACGCACAATGCGTGGATGCTTCCAAGATTTTGAAAATCTCATCTCAGGAAGCGTTGCATAGCTAAGTTGCTTCACCAACGCGGACAGAAATTTTCTAAGTCCGAACCGTAAACAACAAGGCCACGAAACGTCAAACACTTGAAATTTTTTACCTTAGCAACCGCGGCGTGCCAGTCCCCTATAACTACAAAAAAATTGTGTTCAGGATTTTTCGGAACGTCTCTCTAGTGACGAAAAATTGCTTGAAGCAATCAAAAGTGATTAGGGAAAGTGTACCAGTGGTTCCCTATTTGGCCATGTGTGTTTTCTCGAAAACTTTCACATTTTGAATATTTTTAAATGTCTTCAACATTAAGATGTATTTGATATCAAACTACTTAAACATGCAGAATGATCAAACATTTTAAGGTAATCAAATTATCACGTATGGCGAAATAGGGAACCACCATTTCCATAACTGGTACACCTACCCTACTTATATCTTTCTGGGTCCAAGGACTCAAAATAAAATCGTCAGAAGGAGTCTCTCATGAATCTCGGTTTTTTCTGCATGGTTTTTCAGCTAATCAATATCAAGAAAAAATAGGCCTCAAAACTTTTAACGCCAATTTGTTTATATATTTTTTATGGAGTGATATCCAAAACAAAAACGGACGAAAGATTGAGTTGCTCCCTTCTGAAAGCGTAACCGTCCAAATCGTTTAGTTTTACTTGAAACGAAGAAACGAAAATGTAAAAAAGTAATGTCAAGTACAGCTCAGATTTTGCTGTCACGAAATGTCGAATGAAACCCGTCGATTTTGTGCTAGAATATGTGGGAATTACTCAAATTATTATTTCCCCTAAAAAAATCTTTGAGAAATTTATTCAGCAGATTTTTTTTCCTTTGCGCAAGTGTAATCAAATAGAAATAAACTGAAAATATTATGGCTACAGCGAACACATCATTTCAATTAAAATTATTTTCTTAATTTGGTACGATGACGACGCAAATCATGTTTATAAGAGCTTGACCTGCTAGCACTTAAATTAGTGTAAAACCAGAATCGAAGAAGTAAAACTCAGCAACCGTTGAAAAAAGACCGAAAAAAGCTTTGTCTCAGATTTTTACTACATTAGAATTGTATTTTAATACCGCAAATAGATCTGAATGTTTTTAATCATAGTTATAATCAAATTTCGTTAATAGTAGTTTACATAAAAAGTTGCAGAATGATGGTTTTTTGCAGGCGCGAGTCGTACAACTATTACGACGAGTGCTGTAAAAATTGAATTCTGAACTTGAGAGTATCATTATTGAAATAGTATTGCATATTAAAATTTTCCTAAATATTCAAAAATAAACTAATAATCAATTACAACTAGATATTACATTTTGTAAAAATTGTTGCGCTATGATTCATCACGCAACTCAAAATAGTTGCGTAACAAAAAGCGTTGCGTAATAGTCATTACGCAACTGATGTCAGTTGCGTAATGATTATAACTACACTGCATACTTCAGCGCAGGAAAGTAAGCCGTTTCATGACAGATTGGCGTGATGCAAACAGCCTATTACGATGAGAAAATTGCAAATAACTACTAGGATGAATCAAAACTGAGAACCCCTGACTTCCACAAGCACTAGATCGAACACCAACCGCTTCTGCTAAGACAAAACGTCACTCCGCCAGACCGGCTCGCGTTTGCACAGGAAGAGCTTTTATTTTCACAACACTACCACCCCCGGTTCCTGGGTTCATTAAAGGATCGGTTTTCACTTTTTCCCGGTAATAAAACCTCCAGGCATCGTCGTCGTCTTTATGATTCTATTTTCTGCCACCGGTTCGATCCCTTTTTATTATTGATTTGGTTCGGGTTTCCCTCGCACGGCACGGCAAACAAACACACGCACTATGCGTTGACAGCTGACGGATGAGGAATATATCACTTCAATGCCGCTCGCTCGCGCTTTTCCTTTCGATGGGCGCTATAGCTGCTACTACTAGGCTGGCTGGGTGGGGCAATACCCGGGATAATTTGGTGAAACAGGAAAACGGAGGGCGCTGTTGTGCTCTTCTTTGGCCCGGCAGAAAATTGATCACGGTGCTTCCCAGAGCGTTATTATCAGAAACAAATCTCGCTGAACTTTAATAAAGGAGCTATGTAACAATAAGAGATTCTCTTCTCTCTCGCTGTATTTGGATTATAACAGTGTAATGAACCTTTTGTAAAGTGTTAAGTATAGATCAAAAAACAATGTCCTTGGCTCAGTTATTGATTAAGAGAAAGTATACAAAGAGAGCCTCTCAATATTACATAGAACTTTTTGAAAAGTTACGCGATAATTTTCATATCAGTGCTCACCAAGCGATTTATATATGCTAAACTGCAAGTCTGAACATAATTCAAAAAAAAACGTAGGGCCAGTGTTGATGTTATGTTATTTTGATGGCATGAGCCCAAAGTTTCAGAGAAATAAAGTAATTTTCACAATGGTTAGGCACTAACAGTTACAGTCGAAGCCGGTTATAACGACATCGCAAGGGACCGTCGTAACAGAGAAATGTCACTATAGAGAATAGTTATAACATCAAAATATTTTTCAGGGACTGAAAAAATGTCACTATAGAGAGCTTTTGTCGCTATAAAAGTTGTCATTATGGCGAGTTTCAAACTGTATTATCAGAAATCATATGATCGATATTTGGATTAGCCTTTGTTCGTTTAGATATTTTTTACCATACAGAAAAATTTTCGACATGTTTAACAATATTGTGAGTTGCGGTGAATTGCGGTTTCGTACATCGAAAATATTTTTAAATGCGCTTAAAGAAAGTGGGCAGTGCGTCAAGAAAGCCCGAGCAGTCGTCAGTTGTTTTCCCTCTCGGGTCGCGCGCCTATTTTACCTGAGTGGTTTTATATAGCCGAGCAAACGAGCTGAAAGCTGGATTGTTGCTGCTCAGTCAAGGATGACGGATCAATTGGTGAGCTCGTTTCATGCTACTATTTCTAATCTATAAAATATGTATGACTGCACATTTAATCGTTACAACGGTGAGACGTAAATATGATTTTTCAACAAAATATGAATGGTTCGTCACTGTGAGTGTCGACATAAATTCTGATTCATGAATTATTTATGTTTGACATTTTTTATTTTCAAAACACCCCTGCCTTTTTACCTTTATTTTGTAACTAAAAAAAAACTTTGAGTGGTTCGACCCTACAAGTGTAGACTTGCGAAAGGTTCACCTTATTCAACAAACTTTGAATGGTTCGCCACTGTAAGTGCCGGCATAAGAATAAGAGTTCCGAAAATATGTCAACGATCGATAGAACTGTTACATACGCCGAACAATATAGTTAACAGGTTGAGGCGACAAATGTTTGCCTGTCTAGTGTTAGTAGTGACCAACACTACAACACCTAGCCACGGTGCTCCCCTGACCGTTATTATCAGAAAAAAATCTCCATCAAAATTTGTGCTCACCAGTCGTTTACTATAGTTAAGCTGCATGCCTGGGCAACATTTTAAAAAAAATCGTAGGGCCAGTTTTGAAGTTACGCCCCTTCTGATTGTATAAGTCCACAAATTCAAAGGAAATCTGAGATATTTAAACGGATTTTTATTGTGCGTAATTAACAGAAGATATAAACCATAAAAAATAGGTTCAAAGTAGGTGTTTTTAGTTATTTGTAAGCTCTTGGCGGAGTTTTAAATAAGATGATTGTCGAAGTTTTGAGTTACGCCCTTTTTGAAGTGTAGCTATTAAAATCATTAATTTTAAATAGATTAGTTGGGCATTCTAATACTGGTAAGCATGTTCAAATGTTTTCAATGACACATTGCACTTACATGCGGTCAAATTCTTTCACAATTGACTGATTTTTCATACGCTCAAGCGATATAAGGCATGATGGAGCCGATTTTGTAATGTTATTATTAGTAATAAAAAATTGTTATAATCCAACAAGCTATCCCTCAGCTGTTCTGGCTAACTTGGTACTGTCCCAGAACTTAAAACTCAATTGCTGGGTAATGTACTATTGGCCAAACTATTGCACTCTAGACCACTACCAATACTTTTGTGACCGTTTGTAGTATTTAGATTTTTCGACAACATTTAGATTTTTTCACAAATCTATAATATTATCTGTAGATCTCCCGGTCTTTTCGATCTCACCAACACGTAACCCAGTAAACACAACTCGTATACGATAGCGCATATGAGTACAAATGTGGAGGCGATATACGCACATGCGCCATTAGACTGCATGCAAAATGTACGTATATTGTCTCCACGTTTGTACACTTATATCCTATTATTTACGATCACGTGTTTACTGGGAAGAGTCCGGGATGAATACAATAGTGAAAGAATTGTATGAATCAATCAAGCTATTCTCAAGCCAACTCGTGAAGAGTAAGCCTCAATACTTGAATTTCGTTTAAGAAAAGTGAAAAATATTTGATATTGTTTGGTTTCATAAATCGTTACACTTGCAGAGATGAATTGAATATGTCTTCCTTAAAACTCAAAACTAAAATCAAACCTATCTTGAAAAGATTCTACCCCATAACCCCGAATGTCATTAACCCGAGAGTTATCACTCTGAACACATCATAATGGTGAATGATATTGTCTTAAAAATTACCTGAATTTAAAATTACCTTGAAAGACATTACCCCGTGATAATGGAATTCGAAATAGCATAACTAATACATAAGTGTGCCTGTGAAGTAAGGACTCACCCGCTGCTATAATCAATGAAGACAAACGAAATAAATTATACTTTGCTAAGCAAACTTGTGACAAAGACAAAAATTTTGAATTAAGCTCTGTAAGTGCTTAACGATTTAAAATTCCAATACACAAAATATTAACGGATGTTCTAAACTTTGCATTTTTTTTCCATTTTGTATCGCGGCTTCCTAGATCTTTAATTTGATTTTATTCCATACCCTGATATCTATAACCGTCAACTTGCGCTTCGATATACAGCGATAGTTTGCTTCACCAAACTATTCAGAATATTGTTGTATAAAAACAAATTTGGTTGCATGATGTAATTGGCTCCGTAATGCCCTTGAGCACTTGAGCCTGTGAAAAATCTGATAATTGTGAAAGAATTTTCCGGCATGTAAGATCAATGTGTCATTGAAAACATTTGAACATGGTCAATGATATTATAATTCCTAATTAATATATTGCTGTTTGCGTTTGACGTGCAATTGCAGTCTAACTAGGTTTCAAATGCGGTAACACAACGTAACCAAAGGATACTAAGCAAGCAACCATGATCCATATCACTGTTGACCTAGCATAGAAAACCAATCTTTGACTTCGCCTTCCTTGGTAAAAATCTTACCGCATTTGGTGTACCCGCATTTGAAATTTGCATTTCAAACGCACACAGCAATATTAAAAATTAGTGTCTTCAATAGTTACACCTCCAAAAGGGCATAACTCCATATTTTGTTGATCTTCTCATTCAACACTCCACCTAGAAGTTGAAAATAACTAAAAACACCAAATTTGAACCAAATTTTGATGGTAATATTTCTTCTGTTAATCACGGCCATCAAAAATCCGATGAAATATCTCAGATTTCCTTTGAATATGTGGACTTATACAATAAAAAGTCGTAACTTCAAAACGGGCCCTACGATTTTTTTAAAATTTTTGCCCAGACATACAGCTTAAACTACAGAAAACGACTGGTGAGCACAGATTTGATGGAGATTTTTTTCTGATAATAACGGTCAGGGGAGCACCGTGCTAGCCGTTCAAGAATAGGACGTTAGGCAACGATTTGTCGTTTCGATTGTGTTGTTCACACATACGGCCTTCTGTTAAAATAAAATTTTCAACTTCTATTCATTTCTCTCGTCGCTCGCTTGCGATTCTATCCATCTTGTCATTTCATTACTTTCGTTACTCCCTTTCACTCTGAGTATAGGTATTGTATTCACCGAAAAAAGCCAATAAATTTTCATAATTATAAGAATAAGAGTGTTGTATGATGTTCCAGCCAATCGAGTTTTTTGTTTCTTTTCAAATTAGTAAAATATTACAACACATGCTCTCGTCCTGACAGCTGTAGGAATGTTACATTTACCTGTTGCACAATATTGTGATGTGCTAGAACATTTCTGAGAACGGCAATGGATTCAGCAACCCTAAATGAACTGGAGACACATAATTTGATCTTTGAGACACGCAAAAAGATTATGTTTATTCGCTGTGTAATTTATCTAAAAAATATTATGAATTTTTCCTTCATATGCCTTTGAAACTATTTAAGAATTGCTTCAGAAATTCAAACAGTATTTCATTAAGGTATTTCTCTAAGAATTACTCTTCCTCTGCGGATTACATTTTAGAAACCATTTGAAGTATGCCTCCAGAGAATTCTGCATGGATAAATCTTGAAATATCTACGAGAATTCTTCCACGAATCTATGACAAAAGGTCGAAAAGACAAAAGGTCGAAAGGACAGAAGGTCGAAAGACAAAAGGTCGAAAGGACAAAAGGCCGAAGAACAAAACAGAAGGGACAAAAGGTCGAAAATATTTTTTCAAAGAAGGAAAAATTTCCCACCATGCAAATCACTTTCGACTTCTGTCCTTTCGACCTTTTGTCTTTCGACCTTTTGTCCTTTCGACATTTTGTCTTTCGACCTTTTGTCCATAAACCTCTTCCGAATCTATGACAAAAGGTCGAAAGACAAAAGCAGCATCCTGAATTTCTTTAGCGATTCTATAAGTATTTCTCCAAGGGTTTGTTCCAGGAATTGTTCTAGGAATTGTTCCCGGAATGTCTCAGTTGTACCAGTTATTCTTTGAAAAATTCGACAGGATGCCCCTTCTGAAATTCCAAAAGGTTGGGGGTCTGCTATATGAAATAGTTATATGTTGTAGTTGGAATGTCAAGAGAAGATGTCAAACTGACTTTGACGTCTGGGTACCGTCGCATTGAAGTCTCCAAATGTGTAACGGGTCGGATTCACTAGATGGAAAGCAGTCGTGTACCAACCAGCGAATTCCCGCTGTATCAAGATATGAATCGGTAAACATTCCAACTAAATGTATTTTTCCATATACCTTTGTTAGTTCTTCTAAAAAATAATTCATAGATTGCGTTTAGAGTTCCTCTAGAGAATTGATCAGTATTAAATTTATGGATTCTTCGATACATTTTATCAAATATTTCTCCAGAGTTCCTCCAAAAATAGTTCAAGTATTCGCCAGATTTTTTTTACAGAAATTTCACCAGGATTCCTTTGAAAAATTTTGTTTAGATCATGTCTAGAAACTTCGAGGATTTTCAAATATTCCTGATTTGATGGTTTCTAAATTAGTAAACTCATTACGCGTGATGAATATGGATTAATTATGTGTGAAATTGAAAAAAACCGTGCTCAGGTGGGATTCGAACCCACGACTCTTGTATGCTATACGAGTGGCTTTACCAAACTAACCTACAGAGCCACTTGGTGACGCAATAACTCAAATGGTTACAAGTTTCAAATTCAAACCCCAACAGTTTACGCAGATTCATCTCATAACCCATATGTATCCATCTCATGCACTCAAACGGGCGCTAAGCGAGTGAGATTTTTTTTTGACAAATATACCTAAGAATCATAAACGTCGCTCAATTGAGAATTCACATATGTAATTTCTCCTAGAATTTCAATTAATTCCATCATGAATTCTTCGAAGAATTCATCCTACGTCCACTGCATAATTTTCCGTGATTCTTCGGAAATTCGTCGAGAGATTTTTTCACGAATCATTGAATTTTTTCAGTTCCCTATTTAAAAACAATCTCATAATTATTTGCGGAAAGCCTCTATAGATTTCTTAAAAAACATGCAGCGATTCCACTTAAAACTTGGAAAAAATCTCCTAGAATATCTTCAGATATTTCTTTCGGAATTTCTCCAAGGATTGGTCGGAATAAGACAATATGCAAATTACTTGAATTTTATTAATGAATGTTTGCCATTTACTGGCATATAACAGCTTTGCTGATATGCCTGAGACATACTTTTGGAAACGCGCATTCAGAAGTCACATAAAATACATACAAATTGATAGTTTTTTCAGGATTCCTGCAACAATCAATAAATGGCTCTAGATGTGTTCATGGACTGCTCCACATTAACCATTCAAGAGATGCCTGAAAGTTCTCATCAATATATTTCTCGTTAACATTCTCTAAGAATTCCTCTAAAGATTACTCAAGGGATATTTTAGTATATTTCTTCAAGAATCACTACAGTAATCTCTAGCTTTCCGCGGTCTTCCATATTCCGGTCTTCAATATTTCAATCAAGAATTTTTCTATGCTATGCTCTCAAATAAATCCCTGAACTCATTCAGTAATACTTTCCTATAATGCTCACTTGTACTTTCTAGATGCTTTTTGAATTCCTTCATCGGTTAAGATTATGGATTTTTTAGCTTTCAGTCACGGAAAGAACTTTGATTCGTTTTGCATAATTGCCAACGTTTCGACCCAATTATTGGGATCTTCTTCAGGGTTTGATTTCAATCAATACGTCTAAAACGTTGTTATATTCACACGAGAGATGTCGTTTATTTATGATTTGAAACTATACTGTGCTATTTCTTGCTGGTTGCTTTCATCGATCATTCTTTATCAAACGTACTTCAAATAAATTTATAAACACAGCATTTGAAGAGAATTATGACAAGAACTGTTTAATTTTATTTGCGTAACCTTTTTCACTTTCAAAAAAAAAAAAAAAAAAATTGTGAAATTGTTCAAATATTATGATGGCATAAGCATATGTGCAGGGTGGCCGGCGGACAGATGTTGATTTGACGGACTAAAATTTGTGAGTAGATGTCCATTAACTCAAAAAGAATCATATTCCTTAATTCCATGGAACATTAGAACCTTTGCATACATTTTGGCTTAATTAAGACACACGAACATGATAATTCATTCTATTACGAACTTAACTCCTCGTTTCATAACTGATTCATTCTAACGAACACCCGATCTACACTCGCGAAAATAAAATAGCACCATCATGTTTAAAGCGTAACTTTGTCG
>NW_018735981.1:0-30663 GCF_002204515.2 Aedes aegypti
TAATCATGGTCCACAATACTTAGTTGACAAGTTACAGTCTTTCAGAAGTGCTAGAGTTTGAAACTATATACTTATACATCATAACTCCTCTCATTATAGCAATACTTTTTTCGTACGTGCAATTAATCTTTGGAATCAGCTTCCAACAGATATTGAATCTATTTCTTCACTATCAAGATTCTGAGCTGAGTGCATGAGCTGGCTAAATGAAGGGAATTAGTTTAAGTTAGATGAATTGTTTAACGGGGATATCATGTTTTTGATTGTTGTCTTTTGTAATTAAATCATATTCGATATAGATTTGTATGAATTGTATAGAATGTGGTGTGAGCAACGAAAAATCCGATTGTAGAATTTTTATAAGGGTGATCCCTTTCTCTACAAGTATAATTGAATAAATAAATAAACAAATAAATAAATATCAAGAAACAAAAAGGTAGGGTTTATTCACAAATTTCATAACGCTGAAAATCGCCATTTTTGACACCCACCCACCCCCTCGTAACGCATTTTGGTATGAATGTTTTTTGAATTTTGTATGAGCTGTAACATTTTAAGGACACCCACCCACCCCCATCAACGTTATGAAATTTGTGAATGGGCCCTTATCGCGAATTGATTTTTCTTATTGCGGTAAACACTGGAGCTACTAGTAGAGGGGTTAATAAATAACTCTAGTGATCGAAACATATAGTCTAACTTCTAACATACATACAAATCTAAATAATAAAAATCTCTGTTTCTTCTCATTAACAAACTTAATTTAGGTGTAATTATCTGAACTTCAAGCTTTAAAATATATAAAAGGTATGAACAATATATTTTGAAATGCCTATTGCATACCTTTGTTAAAAACTTTTCAGGAATTGTTTCATATTTTTCTATATTATGTCCAATAATTCTTTTCAAATTGTTACTGATAAGATTTTTCAATATTCAATAATTCAATATTCCCTAATTTAATATCTTCAAAATAAATACCAAGTGTTTCACGCATTTTGGCGCCCCCTGTAGGCTGGCGCCCTTGGCGGGTGCCAACCTGGCCAACCGCACGCTACGGCACTGCAGGCACTATGTGTCTCCCAGATCCAGCAGTTGCGGGCATATTTCGTAGAAAGCCAGAATCGCCACGAAATTTACCGCACTGTATGTGACGGTTTCAGCGCCCTGCAGGATTTCCAGCTGAACTGCGACATCAAAACTGTCGCTAGAGACGATCGCAACATGGAAGCAGAAGGAGTTGCATGGAACGCACCCCCATCAACTGGAGCTCGAATACATCGATGCAATTCAGTAGGGGAGACTATCGAGCATGTCGATGCTGGCCAGTGTTGCGATGGATCTTCTTCGTGAACAATGATCGACGCATCTTCGCGATCCAACATTCGCCAAAATTCATTTTTCATTTTTGAGTCACGAAGAGCATCGCAAAAAGCGAACGGATGCAACGCCGAAGAAGCAAAACGAACACACCGATAAGTGGTTCGCGAAGCCTTTCCACTCGTAGGATTCATTTATCCACGCGCTGTTCATTCTGGTGATTCATTGCAAGGTTGCTTCTTCTCGCAAAGTCAAGCAAACACTCCACGCTAAGCCAGCTCCACGCAGCGCATGTATTAAAACTACACAGAATGAGGCAACCAATGCAGAACTGGCTGACTGAGTGAAAATTCTGTGTAGGTCGCACTCATTCTGTGAGTTGCCGACGTGTTGGCCTTCGGTTGTGCGGGGATCGATGGAAATGGAACTGTCAATGATCTCCCGCGCGGCAGCAAACAGTTGACCGTTGGTAAGATGGGGAGTTTTCTGATATGTTTTCTAGCGAAAAACCGGAAGATGGTCGCAAATGCGAAAGTTTTTTCCCCATTTGGAAGCAATTTCAAATGAAAAAATCGGCTATTCAAATGAAAAAATCTCTAAAAAACTTTAAAATTGGAACTGAATTCCGCATTTCAAGCGTTCCTCCTCTGTGCTCATTTCACTCATTCAGTATTGTTTACCACCGTTTGCACACTGTGTACAGCCCCTTTGTACAGAATCTGTGCTGCACGCAAAGAGGCCAATTTTGTGCGCTCGGCACTCATTTTTGAGCGGATCAAGTTTAGCGTGATTGTTGCGAGCCCGTTTGAAGATGCTCGAAATGAATATTTTCCTGCTCTTCGCGAAGAACAGGCAGTGTGGATCGTACCGTTCACATTACCGAGCGATGGAAAATCACCCGATGATACCGTCGGGAGAAACAGCGATCCGAAAATGAAACACGAACGAATGAAGCGCCCGAACGGTTGTTAGTGTTTATTCGCAGATTCTGTTTTGATGCCTACGAAAATTCATCGTGCTTCGCGTTTCCGATCGCTGTTCAGCAACATTGATGCTGGCTGTTCAGTATTAGAATGTATTGAGAAGTTTTTCATAGATTTACCTGGAAGAATTTTGGTCCAATTTCTGAGATAACAATCCTGTATGTTAACTCAGAAATTGGACAAAGAAGTTCATATGAAAATGTCAGGATAAATATCTGAAAAAAATCGTTGTTGGGATTCCTAGGAGAATTCCTGTAGGAGTTCCTGGAAAAACCTTAAAACGTATTTCTTCAAAAAATCCGGAATGAATTACTGGAAATTCTCTTGGAAGAACTCTTGTAGGAATCTGAAACTCTGTTAAAATAACATCTAATCTCTAAAGGAAATACTGGAATGGAATTTCAAAGAAATGTGGAAATTCCTTGTTAGATATTGCGAATCTGAATTCACTGCAATGAGAAGGAAATTAGTAGCGTTAGAGAGTATTTTGATTAAAAAAGAGACTTGTTAATCTTGTGCAAGATTTTGTTAAAAAGCCTGTTTATTTGTATTATAATCCTTCAAAAGATACTGCGTTGATCACTTTCAGAAGTTAATAAAATCTATGTTGAGGATTGCCCGTAACACGGGTAGATCACCTTTTCGAGGTGCGTTACCATATTGTACTCTTGTTGTATCTGTTCTTGTGAATACTTATAAGTTGGGGTCGGAAGAGTATAAGAGAGTAACAAGGCACTAAGACCCACCTATTTGTCCTAGATAATGAGGAGGTCGAAGTGAAAATATGGCTCAATCAGCATCTGAGGTTGGTTTCAACTCATGAGACAATTTCTTTCCGAGTTCAAGAGTTTATCTTTCGATATCTAGGAGGGAAACGATTCCGAATCAGTGGAGTAGCAGACCTCTTAACCAGAGTTGCTTAATATCAATCATATCAGCTGATGCCTGATGGTCTAAAACTATCAATATCACTTGCGAGCTATCAATATCACATTGATTTGACAACCAACCGCAGTGATGCGACATCGCACTCTAGATCATAATCACTGCAGAATGAGTGATCACGTGGTAATTATCTATGCTATTGATGTTTTTCAGTGATCAATACATAGTTTCAATCTATCTGCAACACTGTTAAAAATATCGTACTGATAAATTGTCATTTTATCTACTTAATTTAAAGCTAAACTTAACCCATCAGTGATATCCATTGTCTATCGCCATCAATGCACTGGTGATGGAGTAGACAGCATGATGTTGATGTGATATAGAATGATCCGATTTGTATCGCAGTCGGCCTGTACAAATCAGCAAATTATAAGCATTGATAGTGACAGCGAGCAACTCTGACTCTTAACTTCTAAAATAAGCTTTTTGTTTCAAGGAATCTAAATGTTTCATGGGATGAAACCTGTTCACAGTTTCAAAAAACGACTTTGAACCTCATAAGTAGAAGCAATAATTTGATACGCTAGAGTACCGATGCAAGGTCAAAATCGGTATCATTCAACCAGCTGAGTGGCCGAACCTGATTAAGGGGCCCGCTTTTGAGTGTTTAATGGTGACAAACTGTTTTCTCCAAAAGGTATAAATAGCGGTATCTTTTTCTAAAAAGGCTCTATGCAAAATGGTAAAGAATGATATTTGTATAAAAAACGACTACTTGATTATTTCTCAATAGTAATGGAGTAGAACGACATGCACTAAACAAAGGACACGGGCATACCTCAAAAGATCAAAGAAAACTGGTCAGTGGTTCATCCCGAACAGAAACAGAAAGATGTTGAGGATTCTGTGAGAATATTAGCTTGTGGTTCAGTAAAACTAAGTTTGAAAATTTAGCCTTCCGGCCAGGGCTTTTGGTATCATTAATCAAATATTGAAAGAAGTCATGGTAGAATCGTTGTTATTGTAATCCTAACAAAACGTTTTAAAAAATGGGACAATTAATACACTAGAGCATATTGCAAGATCCGAATGATTCATCTTCCTGTCTCAACCCACACATTTCTCTACAATCTGTAATTACTTACCTGGCATCCTTTCTTGTGGTGGAAGCCCACTACCAGAATGTGTAGAATAGGGTTTTTAGTTTCCATTTCTTGCAGACTTCCCACGCAAAATTTAGCTATGGCTCGCTATTGAAACCGCTGAATCAATCAAAACCATGTTTCTCTACATCACAACATAGATCTTGCCGTGCTTCAAGAACGCAAAAGGAAATCGATTTTTCTCGGGTTTTGACTCTGTGGGGGTAATGTCCTCTCTTGGAAGGATATAAACAATCGAATTCATCAACAGCTCAGGCAAGCGAACACTTTCAGTCACAGTTCCTTGATACACTACTCAAACACTCTGTTTCAATACGTGGGAGGGTAAAACTAATCAGATTTTGAAAAATCAACACTAGGGCCTCAAGAATGATGCAAATTCTCTGGCGTTTCCTCCTGATGCATCAGAGCGTTCAAAAGTGGTCTGACTTTATGCTTTTTATGTTTTGAACTGACAAGTGGGCGGTGCTGAACAACATCGTCATCTACAAACGCTAGCACCAACCATAAAAGATTATTTTGATTTGTTTAATGTCAAATGACGGACACCAGCGAATTCTCGCGTCACGATACAAAAGGGCCAACCTCCAGATTGATATGACAAATTCGATGCTAATAGTTTTCATCGCATTTTCAATTTGTATTTCCGAGATGTCGCGTGACAATAAAAATTGGTTCAAATATAAAGAATATCGGGCACGGCACCTACAGCTATCAAAAGCTGATCCAGTCAACTTTCGTTCGTTGCACTAAGCCCACCTTGTGAAAGACTTTTACTAATCTGGCTGAGTTGTCAAAATATTAAGGGGGGAGGGGTGTGGTCGCAACGATGTTGGCCTAATTAATGAGACATACGTCTGCTGACATACGCTATGGAACGGAACGCAGAATCAAAACAAAACAGTGGGGGTGCATCGTATAGCAAAACTCAATAAAGTGATATTCGAAACTGAAAAGGTAATAGAGGGCTCTTTTTAGTACACTTTTTTAATAAATTTTAGGGGAAGGATTATTAGAGTATGTTTAAAAATACTAATTGAACTTTAACACTTCACTTTTTGCAAAAAATAAAATACTAAAATCACAAGCAAGGCGAGCAAATACCTTCAAACTCTAATATGTGTTGCTTATATTGACAGATAAGCCTATTTCGTCTGCGACTTACAGTCCTCTTCAGTGTCGAGTGCTCGACTTGAAGAAAGCATCGCAGGGATCTATTATTTATACTAGAAAAAGTGTGTGGGTATGTTAGAACTAGATTCTACCTGTATAAATAAGATTCTACCAAAGACAAATTAAAGACCTCCATGTCCCTTGCAGTTGCCCAAAATTTTATGGCTCATAAGGTAATCTAGAATGCCGTGAAAAGTGTACTGCGATCTGTCAAACTTGGGTACCTTTTGCACTACCGAGGGACGAAATGCAGTACTAGAAGTGGTATAAAATCTGAGCCCGAGTGTGACGGACCTGATTCTACCGCATAAATAAGAACCACATTCAAGGGGTGGATCACTTCTGATGCATCTGATAAATTTGAATTATTTCATGCATTTCAATGCATTTAAATGCACATTCAGCAAATTCGCATTTCATGGCATGCTCCAATGTTTGTTTGCTATCCTAGTCTTAATGTCAAACTTTTTTTTCCACAAGATGAAGAAAAGCTGCTGCTCACTTAAGAAAATCACTACCTGTAATACGTCGTGTCGTAACCGATTCTGATAATCCTTCGTTCTGATTGGCAAAGGACTGACTCGCTTAGGACCCGCAGTGAGGAAAACTCCAAATACTTTACTTTTTTGCCGGCTGCGGAATGGACGCTTCTGACCAGCTGCTGGCACTCGTCGGATTCATTGGAACATCGGATATTAGCATTTTGGCCTTCACTCTCATATGTGGAATAAAAATAATCTTAATCATCAATCCGCAAATGACCTTAGAGTTTAATACCCAGTACTTTTTTCTCCCGTCAGTCTATAACTTAAACCACGCAGAGCCAGAGTACCTTAATTTATAGTGAGAGTTGCGGTCTTGGAGAGACGGTTAGTTATTCGACGACCCATACACTATTTAACTCCTTTACCTACACTCGTGTCCCTTAATTTAATCTAAACGTTGCAGTGATTCAGTCCCCGAGATCCCTGGTTAACACTAAAGAAAATGAAACAAGTAATTAGGACAAATAATATAATATTTGTTTTATTTGGATTTCCTTCATTTAAGAATCGATGAGATGAGAATTTCTATTTGTCCCCAATTAGCCAAATCTGTAGGTTTATCGGTAAGGAAATCTTGAGGGATCCAATTAATCCTGAATAGTCACAGGAGTACTGCAGTCAATCATAATTTCCCCACTGTGCATCTAATATATCTATAGATCGTTTTTGAAATCCTGAGAAAATCAGATGCCTAATACACTAATCAGGCATCTAAATTTGGAGATATCTTGATCTCGATCTGAAACGAATAAAATTAGTTATTAATTGAACAAAATTAGCGTAGAGTAAAATAATATTGAAATTTCCAAAACAAACAATGACTTGTTGCTTTGGCACGACACAATGGTATGTTCCAGGGCTAAGTTGATAAATTTATCGAAAAAATGCATTTAATGCAAATCGATGTACATTAGATGTGCATCGAACAAGTGATCCACCCCTTGACCACATTGCTACTGTTTCCTGTACTGTACAAAACAATTCAAAACCATGTCTAAGTCATTCCATATTATATCCAAAATTACAGTAAATCAACCCTAGCATGAACGGTTTTTACAGTTTGGCAAATAGTATATGGGAAAATAACAATGTGGGGAATAGGAGGTTAAGTTATGTAACCATTTGAAATCGTCGATTTCTCCGAACAAAATTTTTCGTTTACAGGGGGTGGCAAGAGTCAATAATTATCAACCCAACATCAATTCAACATGGCGTCCAGTGTTCTTGTTTTGATTATTTTGGGATGGACAAAACACAGTTTTTATGGGTAGGAGACATCAATGATACCTCGCTGATGCATAAAACAATAAACAAAATGATGAACAAATGAAAAGCGTATTAAAATACGACGATTTAATGCGATATGTTTGATTGCCAGAATCTAGCACTAGCAGCAAAGACAAATTAAAGACCCCCATGTCTCTTGCAGTTGCCCAAAATTTTATGGCTCATAAGGTTATCTAGAATGCCGTGAAAAGTGTACTGCGATCTGTCAAACTTGGGTACCTTTTGCACTACCGAGGGACCAAATGCAGTACTAGAAGTGGTACCCAATCTGAGTCCGAGTGGGACGGACCTGCTAGCAGCGTATGAGCCGTTTACTCGAAAATCAGGAGCAAGGTTAGGGCAAACCGACCAGAAAGTGGGTACCAAAACGATGTGAGGAAGATCCGAAATGTATGCAGAATGACAGTCGTGTCAGTCCCCTGGATTAAATAGTTAACCTTTAAGATTTCATTGAAATAAATAATGTATGAGGAATAATTGATTTAAGGTCCGTTATTGTTTCTCGACCATATACTATTCTGTTCAGATGTTTTTATACAATAAAAGAAAAATACAAATGTCCTTATTTTTTCAATAATAATAATACTTTATATGTATTTTCATCATTCACTACGTTTAGTTTTAGCACATTATTAAACGTCAAATGAACCTCTTGGTGTAGACTTCCTTTTCCTTCGCTCTAGGCACAATTTGTCGGTTTCCTTCTTGTGAACGATAATGAGCCGTAACAGCATTTGGCAGCTACCTTCGTCAGCATCTTGGGATGAAGTTATTTGGAGGTGGATAAGTCTTCTCATCCTGAAAGAAACTAAAGAATCAAATGTTTGCCACGTTTACATTATTCCTTTTTATTAAGTAAAGTTGCGCAAACACTTACCGATGGATGACAACCAACCTTGACCGTCTGATGGGGAGGTGAAAATGACCGGTTGTTTTGAGCCAGAGTGACTTACGTTGCGAACTCTCCTAAAGCCACTGGAGGTCGAACGATTTCCTGCAATCTGGATACGGGCTTTTCTGGATATTGGCTCCTTGCATTTTTCCGCAACAGATTTTTTTTTCACTTTCGGTTTCAGAAAGTAAACAAGACACAAGTCTCGTCTAAGTTCGAGTAGGGTGCAGAGCTACTACACTACGATCAAAGACAAATTAAAGACATCCATGTCCCTTGCAGTTGCCCAAAATTTTATGGCTCATAAGGTAATCTAGAATGCCGTGAAAAGTGTACTGCGGTCTGTCAAACTTGGGTACCTTTTGCACTACCGAGGGACCAAATGCAGTACTAGAAGTGGTACCCAATCTCAGCCCGAGTGAGACGGACCTGCTACGATACGACGTACTTCTTCTTCTTTCTGGCGTTACTGCCCCATTGGGACAGAGCCTGCTTCTCAGCTTAGTGTTCTTATGAGCACTTCCGCAGTTATTAACTGAGAGCTTACTATGCCAATGACCATTTTTGCATTTGTATATCGTGTGGCAGGTACGAAGATACTCTATGCCCTGGGAGGTCGAGAAAATTTCCAACCCGAAAAGATCCTCGACCGGTGGGATTCGAACCCACGACCCTCAGCTTGATCTTGCTGAATAGCTGCGCGTTTACCGCTACGGCTATCTGGGCCCCATACATTGTCGCCGAATATTAGCTCAGTAGCTTTCAAAAAACCCCACTGCCGAAGTGAATCAAAAGTGCCAAGAATAGGATCCGGCTCCCTACAGAGCCGCCATCAGAATTCATAGTCAATAACCCTAATGTGACCCATCAAATGACATTTAACATTAATTGGAAAATAAAACTATTTTCAGTGCCGTTCTTTTGAACACGGTGGTTTGTGAATACCCTTTGAAGGGTAAAAAATACCCATTTTAATAAAGCAAGAAGCTCTGTCAAAAAACGGGTAAATTCAATAATGTAAAATGGGTAAATAAATACCCATTTTAGTAAAGCAATTGAAGTTTAAAAATGTGTATTTTCAAACCCATTTATGGGTGAAAATATAGTTGGCAATCATTTCGTAATCATCGAGTGCAGCTGTGCGCAGTTATCAAGTCTTAACATTAATTAAACATATTTCTATAGGTTTAACGCCTTTTCTGTTCAGTTTATTACTCGATGGAAAAGTACAAAGAAGCGGTAAGTTGGCGACTTCAGTACCATTATTCACATGAACTGATAATAATCCCGAAATTTCCAGGTTGTCTTGTTCCTGCCACAGACATCTTCAGTGCCAACGACAGTCAAAATAGAGAAGCGATTTGTTGTAGGAAAAATATATAAATGAACATAATGTATCTTTACAGTGAATATAAGTCAATAAAACAATAAATGCCTGACTATAAACATTTTTCATTCGTAACTTTCATTCCAAGGTTATGATTTGTTTTGAGGTTATGGTTATCGATAAAAACCATTAAAAAAATGGGTAAATTTTTACCCTTTTTTTGCCGCGAGCGAGATTTACAAAACGGGTAAAAAAATACCCATTCATTGACAGAAACCGCTTTTACCCTTTAAAGAGTAAACCGTGTTTACTCTTTAAATGTGGAGAGGCACTTCTAGCGGAAATGGGTGAATTTTTACCCATTAAAGGGTATTCGCAAACGACCGTGAAGTTTATTTTTCGCTTGTATAGTTGGTGCTAACGGTGATGATGTTTTTCTCCGAACGCGTAGAAATTAGGAGTCAAATTTCGAAAAGATTCTTGTAAAAATCGCAGTTTTCAGTTCAGTTTTACGTCCCCATTACCGTTAGAACACATATTTTCCTTCTTAAAGGTGAGTTTGGAACAAATTGCGAGGAAAAGTGTGGATTTTCGATAATTTTGTGCAAAATTTTCTTCCTCGCACTGTTTGTGTGTTGTTGCAGCAGTGACAAGTGTACGTCATTTTTCCGAGTAGCATAAAAATAATCAGATTTACGAACCCGTCCCGGATTAGTCATCTGCTCATTATTGGCACTATCGGAAATCGTCATTTAATTGTTTTCCAATCCAGCAAACGCTAATGGGTATAGTCTAGAAAGTGATAACAGGATCCGTTTTTTTAGTTTCCCATAACGCAGCTGGTTTTGCGTGAAGGCAAACATCCTTCCGGGAGGAGAGAGGCAAACAATGGCCGCTGGATCAACACTACAGAAGGCGATCGATATCGTCACGAAGGCCACGGAAGAGGATCGCAACAAGAACTACGAGGAAGCGTTACGCCTGTACGAGCACGGAGTGGAGTACTTTCTGCATGCCATTAAGTGTAGGTATTAATATTCCGCCAATCGATGCGGCCTTGAACTCTGGGGCTGTCCGTGACCTTTTCGAAAATGGAAGGTTGTGTGTCGACCACAGGTCAGGGGATTCGATTTCGGAATTTCAGGGAAAATCAGAGAATTTCACTTGAGGTCAGGGAAAAACTTAACGCATACTAAAATCCTGTATCCAAACGGATTTGAATATTGCATAGGTATTTTATTTTGGTGGCATGTTTTTAGTCACTCATTTTAGAGACTTGATCTCTATTTTAAGGCAATTCTTTTAAAAGTCTATATTTTTAATAGAAAGCCTTTAAAGTCTCTTTTTACCAAACTGGACCTTTTTTGCTTGTGAGTTTTTTTTTTAACTTGAGCAAAATTATTGAGGCTTCAGAGATTCTTACGTGACTATTCCGCAGGTTTTCAGGAATTTCTTCACGCATTCCTGGAGGAAATGCTTCATTAATTCTTCTACACAAGTTTCTTCAGACTTTCAGACTCCTCCAGAGATCTCTCCTGCAATACTTCTAAGGATTTCTGTACCAAACCTCGACTGTTTCAAAGATTCTTCAGCTCGACTGTTTCAAAAAGCTTTAGGCATTATCCTAATGAGGAGATTTTATCTGGCATATTTTCGAAGACAATCCAAGACACCCTACGAGAATTCCTACGCCTTTTCATCCACGGTTATTCCCAGAAATTTCATTGAAAGTTTCAGGGAAATCTATTTATAACTTTTTCAAGAATTCCTCAACAAACTCGACCTGTGATTTATCATTATGTTCCGCTGGAAATATTTCTAAAAACTCTCCTAGCATTTTTCATCCAAGAATTACTCCTGTTACTATTTATTTATTTAGTTGGTATTACATCAATTAATTTGATAAAACCTCGTTAACGATGTTACGCCAATTTACTCGGTCCATGGCTGTGTCTCTCCAACTTCGATTTTGGCCCACGTTCTCCAGATCTTGTTGCACCTGATCAAGCCACCTCGCTCGCTGTGCTCCTCGCCTTCTTGTGCCAACCGGATTCGACGCGAACACCATCTTTGCAGGATTGTTGTCCGGTAGTCTTGCAACATGCCCTGCCCAGCGCACCCTTCCGGCTTTCGCAACCTTCTGGATACTGGGTTCGCCGAAGAGTCTAGCGAGCTCGTGGTTCATTCTCCGCCGCCACACACCGTTTTCCTGTACTCCGCCAAAGATCGTCCTAAGCACCCTTCGTTCGAACACTCCAAGTGCTTGCAGGTCCTCTTCCAGCATGGTCCATGCTTCATGTCCATAGAGGACCACCGGTCTTATAAGCGTTTTTTACATGGTACATTTGGTGCGAGGGTGAATCTTTCTCGACCGCAGCTTCTTCTGAAGCCCATAGTAGGCGCGACTTCCACTGATGATGCGTCTCCGTATTTCACGACTAACGTTGTTATCAGCCGTTAACAAGGATCCGAGGTAGACGGACTCATCAACCACCTCAAAAATATCCCCGTCTATCGTAACACTGCTTCCCAGGCGGGCTCTGTCGCGCTCGGTTCCGCCTATCAGCATGTACTTTGTTTTTGACGCATTCACCATCAGGCCGACTTTTGTCGCTTCACGTTTCAGGCGGGTGTACAGGTCTGCCACCGTTCCAAATGTTCTGCCGACAATATCCATATCATCCGCGAAGCAAACAAATTGGCTGGATCTTGTGAAAATCGTACCTTGGTTATTGAACCCGGTTCTCCGCATGACACCTTCTAGCGCGATGTTGAACAGCAGGCACGAAAGTCCATCACCCTGTCGAAGTCCCCGGCGGGATTCGAACGAACTGGAATGTTCACCCGAAATCTTCACGCTATTCTGCACGGGTCTACCACAAAAGGCCGAATCACAAAAGGCCGAATCACATAAGGCCGAATCACAAAAGGCCGAAAGCACAAAAGGCCGAATCATACAAAAGGCCGAATCACAGAAGGCCGAATCACAGAAGGCCGAATCACAGAAGGCCGAATCACAGAAGGCCGAATCACAGAAGGCCGAATCACAAAAGGCCGAATCACAAAAGGCCGAATCACAAAAGGCCGAATCACAAAAGGCCGAATCACAAAAGGCCGAATCACAGAAGGCCGAATCACAAAAGGCCGAATCACAAAAGGCCGAATCACAAAAGGCCGAATCACAAAAGGCCGAATCACAAAACGCCGAATCACAGAAGGCCGAATCACAAAAGGCCGAATCACAAAAGGCCGAATCACAAAAGGCCGAATCACAAAAGGCCGAATCACAAAAGGCCGAAATATTAAAATAAATTTTACGGAAAGCCTTATTTTTCTACAATTTTAAGGACATTTTTACAGTAGGGTAAGCGGGACAAGATTTTCATTTTCATTTCATTTTCATTTTATTGGTTTGTATTAGCATATAAACGTGTTACATAATTTTCTTAGCTGAGATATGGAGTTCCTTTCAACAGCTCAATAGTTCAGTTTGCCAACAAATTTACCGGTTACAAAAAACAAATTAGCATTAAAGGGAAAAACTACAAAAAAAACCTTCAAAATTGCAAAAAAGTAATGGGGATAGTTAGAGGAAGAGTTAGAGTCCTTATTCTAATATCACAGTCTACGCGCCAGTTGTTCTAGCAAAGGATTTGCTGAAATAGAACATCCCAACCAGAACTTGGGAAGTACACGCTGGATCCAGTCGTCAATAATTTCCATCTTCGCTAGCCTATGCACGTCTTCAGTGGGGTAGAACGGGTCCAAGTTCAGCATCATCTTCAATATACGATTTTGCTTCACCTGAAGCTTCTTCCTGTGAGTAGCGGCGCAGTCAAACCAGGCAGGAAAGCCATACGTTATGGAAGGAAGAAACAACATCTTGTAAAGAAGCATTTTAGATTTCTTATCCAGCTGTGAGCGTCTCTTGATCAGTGGGTAAAGCATTCTGGTCAGTTTGTCGCATTTACTCAGTGTGTTCTTGATATGGGATGCGAAGGTCAGCTTACGATCTAAAGTTAGACCAAGATACCCCACGTTTTCGGACCATGGAATTTGTTGTCCCCATATTGAAATTTCATTCTGAGGAAGTTTTTGTGGGGATCGTTTTCTAGTGAAGAAAATTGTCTGCGATTTGTTCGAGTTGGTCTTGATCTTCCATCTACGCTGATAAGTTTCAATGGCGTTTTGTGCCGCTTGCAGTTTGTTCACTACAACACCTGCATCCTTATCCGCTGCGATGAACCCAGTATCGTCCGCGAAGAGAAAGTACTGCACGCCATCTAGCATCACCAGGTCACCGGTGAAGATGTTGTAGAGCGTCGGGCTTAAAACAGCACCTTGAGGGACGCCGAAGGGCACTCCATGTCTGCTAGAGGTATGACCGTTAACAGTCACGTGGAACGATCGATTTGACAGGAACGAACGAATAATTTTCAGAATGTAGGATGGAAAGTTCCCAAGATGCATCTTGTGCAAGATTGCTTCCTGCCACACAGAATCGTACGCCTTTTCAACATCAAGAAGCACCATTCCTGACGACTTCTTCTGCGAAAAGTTGGTTCGAATCTCCTTCACAAGTCGAGCTAGCTGATGGTTGGTGGAATGTCCAATTTTGAAACCAAATTGAACATCAGGAATAAGACGCGTAGTTTCAAGATGTTGTTCGATGCGCTTCAAAATTACACGCTCAAGAAGCTTGCTAAAGGCAGATAGCAGGCTAATTGGCCTATAGTTGGATGCATTCGTTGAGTCCTTGTTTGGCTTCGGTATAGCGATCACTACTGCGTGCTTCCACTTGGCAGGAAAGTAACCAAGACGGAAACAAGCAGAAAAGATTTTTGCGAGAAAAATATAAGCCTTCCGAGGCAATTTCTTGAGCACACAATTCCGGATGCCGTCTTGACCCGGAGACTTTTTTGCCTTGAGCCTACGGATAAGCTGTATAATTTCTTTTGGACGAATCAACCACGGATGAGCATCAGCCAGGCGAATTTGATCGATGTGTGTGATCGACTCGTTCACCGCAACCACAGTTTCTGGATCATCAATCATTTTATTGACATGAGATTGAGCAAAACTTGAGGCTAGTAGTTGGGCCTTCTCAGACGACGAAGCGATAATATTGTCTTCTTGACGCAACGGAGGACTGTATTTGGTTGATTTCTTCAGAGCTTTGGAAATTCTCCAAAGTGTGTCTCGATCGTTGTTCAGGGTGCGCAGCGTGTCCTGGAATTTTTTGAAGTTGGCCTGATAGCATTCTTCGCGTATTCTCTGGTTGAGTGATAGCACTATACTCCGGTAGATGGGATCTCTCCTTCTATACCATTGGCGTCGACGTTTGTTTCGCAATGCAATTAATCTGCGAGTGTTTTCGGGAATTGTCGCTGTTTGATACGGACGTGTCTGCAGTTCAGGGACTGAAACAGATTCGGCTTCAACAATGGTCCTCGTTAACAGTTCGATGGCATTGTCAACCTCTGCTTCGCTGCTTAAGATTGTGATCGCTGGGTCAAGCAGATCCAACTTTGAGTTTATTAATTGCTGAAAACGAGACCAGTCTGTACGTGCATAGCAATGGAACTTCGGTGGTGTCTCCGTAGCTGGAGCTGATAAGTTGATTTTGAAGATTACCGGAAGATGGTCTGATGACAGTTCGTTAAGAGTAGTCGGCTTGGTCATGTCTAACAGGTTGTTGGAGAGAGTTAGATCCAGAGTAGATGGACGACCGCGACCCGTGGGGTGGAATGTAAAAGAATCCGGGAAGTGGATATAAAAGTTGCGGCATGTGGCTTCCTGAAACAGCAGTTGGCCAGCCTTGTTGGCTTTTAAACAGTTCCAATGACGATGGCGGGCGTTCAAATCGCCCACTATGAAGAACGGCTCTGTGAATCTGGTGAGAGTTGAGATGTCGCGACGAAACTGTGTCCAGACTGATCTTCTTCTTGCTCCTGGGAAGTATGCGGCAATAATATGTATATTTCCGTCTGACGTGCAAATCGAAATGCCTACGCTTTCGATAATCTTGGTAGTGATGTTGAGCTCTGTAAATCTGATGCCCTTTCGAACCGCTATAAGGACTCCTCCTCCTCTTTCAGCATCGTTAGAAGTGCGGTCAAAGCGAACACATGAAAATTTCGGATGAAGGAAAGAATGTTTTTGTTGTAGCCAGGTTTCAGTAACTATCCCTACATCTACTTCATTACGTTCTAAGAAGTCAAAAAACTCGAGTTTCCTGCCATGAATGGAACGCCCATTCCAATTTGCGAGGCGTAAGTAGTCTGAGTTAGACATTGTAGATGTACTTAGTTGTCAGCTCGAACAGAGCTAGAAGTTGTTGCTGTTTTGACTGACAATTTGCTAGCCGATCAAACATATCTCTTGCCAGAGCTAAAAACTCCGAAAGCGAGAATAGATCTTTATTACCAGATGTTTGATCTTTTAAGACCTGGGCGTATGAGCTACCCGAAGGAGGAATGAACGTGTTGTTTGGGCGGTCTTGGGAGGAACGGAAGAGGAGTGGGGGAGGCGCTGATTGCCGGCGTTCTGCTCTTAGTTTCGCCAACTTCTCGATGTATATTTTACGACTTGGACAGCCACGATAGTTCGCAGTATGTTGGCCACTGCAATTCGCACATTTGATTAGTGCCCGTGTTTCGTTCGGGTTGTTTCGCTGCAAGTCCGCTTTTTTCGGAAGTTTGCATTCAGTCGAGTGATGTTTTTCACCACACTTAACACACAGAGGAGGGAGATTACAATTCCTCATTCCGTGACCAAAACGTTGGCAACGGTGACACTGGACAGCATCTGTGGGTCTTCTTTCATAGTAGCGCCATTTCACTACGGTGTTGAAAACAGCTTTTACCTTTTGCAAATCTGCTAGTTTAACACTTCCTTTCACAAAGTGGAGTAGATACAAAGCAATTTCTTCTTGCCCAATAACTTTGAGAGAAAGTAACTTTACTTCAGTGGCTACTACACCGAGATTAGCAAGTTCTGTTTCCAACTCAGCGATATCGTATGACGATAGCCCTGATAGAACGATTTTCACCGGTTGCTCGGATGCAAGGGTGTACGTGTGGAACTCGACGTTGGATTTTTTCAACGCATCGACCGAACTGTGGAAACTTTCTTCGCTCATGCAAAGTAGTTGTACTCCCGATCTGGTTACTTTCATGTGATACTCGGTTTGCGCGATATTGATTTTCGACATCAGTTCACGTAGCTGTTTGGTTGTTAGATTAACAACCGTTATGGGCGGGATACGAATCTTTTTCGTCTTGGACGAAGTGCTCGCAGTGGTCATGACTGGAGTAAGTATTGGCATCTCTTCGGTGTTCTCGTCTACCTCTTCCTCCGATAGAAGGTCGTATTCGTTGCTCACGGTGATATTGATATTATGTTGAATTGAGCCGCTACTGGTACAGCCGCTGGGATGTTGTTCAGTTGGTCTTTTTGGCGAATTGGCATTGGCATTGGATACGGATGACATTTCTTCCATACACGGGCTTTTCGGTCGGGGTGGATGAAGATTCGGGTCGGTGAGGTTATGCTCTGACACTAAGCCGCGCTTTTGCCTTGAATGTGTTTCGCTTCTAAGGATTCTTTGCGACGTTTTCGAGGCCGCATTTTGACCGCCAGTGCTCACGGGGTCTACCTGGGGCTTCAGAGTGCCGAATCGCGATTTTTTACTTCGAAGTGAACGTAGAAAACTCGGAAAAAGTGAGGCGCGAATATATGGTTTGTTTACTAGGCAGGCAGTGTTGCCAAAAAAAGGGCGGGACAAGATGCACAAGTAACATTACTAGCTGAATCAGAGTGTATGGTTAGTGGTTTTTGGGTGTGTCAGCTGGTCTATTCTTGGCTGACACACCCAAAAAAAAGGTCTATGATGGAGCTTAAGTAGTGGTACTGTTGTATTTTGTACAACATAATTGTAAAAATCTGGCAAAAACTGGAAGGGTATACAGTGCCTGTTCGATTTTGGCAACATGCAAAAATTTTCATGTTACCTAAATTTAATGGTTGTTTTTATTAAAACTTGTATCGACGTATAAAATTTACCTATTTTGAATATGGTAAGCCTTAAGAAGGCCCACAGAATCATTGAGATTGACAGGATTTGTGACTGACCATGATCCATTTTTGTGTACATGGATTTCCGTGTTGCCAAATTCAAACCGAGTCAAAATCGAACAGGCACTGTACGATGAAAAGTATTCTTCGTAAACTTAGTATTCTTATGATCACTTAAGGTGATTATAAAACGAAGCCAAACTTTGAATTTTCAAGTGCACAAGACTGGAGAATCTGACAAGAGTTCGCGTTGAAAATCAATCAAATTGCTTGCTTGCTGGTAGTGACAAATGGGATAAAATTTGCGGAGCGCTATTTGGTTCACAAGTCTTGTGCTCTTGAAAATTTGAGGTGTGGCTTCGTTCTATAATCACCTTAAACACTTGTTGTACCCTATCGCAGCAATCATTCTCCTGCTTGTTGCGTAAAAGACTATGTTGGCATTATACCGGGCAAACGCTTGCTGTCCGAACTCGCTGTCGCTCGTCGGACCTAAACATGGAAAAACATCCTCTGCTTGCATTATACCGGGCAATTGGATTTGCTATTTGCATGACACCAAATAGATGCTATACACAACTCTCGGATATCGGAGACTTCGGCGGCCTTCTGCCGCCTCAGTTCCTCTATCCTCAATGCGGCTTCGCCGCATGGAGGATAGCGCACTGGTTACTGACATGACTGCATTTAACAAAGCATGGACTTGTTCTTTTCATATCGAAGCTTTATTCTTTAGGATTGTAACTCTAATTTGGCCTTCTGTGATTCGGCTTTTTGTGATTCGGCCTTTTGTGATTCGGCCTTTTGTGATTCGGCCTTTTGTGATTCGGCCTTTTGTAATTCGGCCTTTTGTGATTCGGCCTTTTGTGATTCGGCCTTTTGTGATTCGGCCTTTTGTGATTCGGCCTTTTGTGATTCGGCCTTTTGTGATTCGGCCTTTTGTGATTCGGCCTTTTGTGATTCGGCCTTTTGTGATTCGGCCTTTTGTGATTCGGCCTTTTGTGATTCGGCCTTTTGTGATTCGGCCTTTTGTGATTCGGCCTTTTGTGATTCGGCCTTTTGTGATTCGGCCTTCTGTGATTCGGCCTTCTGTGATTCGGCCTTCTGTGATTCGGCCTTCTGTGCATTCGGCCTTTTGTGGTAGGCTAGAATGTATTCGGCCTTTTGTGATTCGGCCTTCTGTGATTCGGCCTTTTGTGATTCGGCCTTTTGTGATAATCCCATTCTGCACACCGTCCATCGTTGCTCTTATTAGTCTTGTGAGCTTCCCGGGAAAGCTGTACTCGTCCATTATTTTCCATAGCGGACTTTGGGGCAAGTGTGCCATAGGGGCAAGTGTGCCACCCCTGCTTTTTATAAAAACTACAATATATATTTTTTCTTTGAGCTTTACAATATGTTCTTCCATAGTTCACAATATAATAATCAAAATATGATGAACATTGCTCTATTTTACACGTATTTACATCGATTTTTGCAAAGACAACCAAATTTGAGTGGATTTTTATAAGATATCGTTGTTTCCAAATAGCATGGTAAAAGGTAAATTATCAACAGATTTTTCCAACGTACTGTACATCGTGAAACTATTCAAATGTGTAAGTTATTGTGGCATTTGAACGAAAAAAGTATTTAGTTTTACATACAAAATCCAGATTGGTTGAAATGTATAGTTATTGGGGCAAGTGTGCCACCTATTTGGTAAACAAAAATTGTTGAAGTGAAATTTATAAAAATGTAAACATCATCAACAAAATCATAGTAATAAACTAAAATGAGGCACCGGTAGTGGTTTCTGAAGTATAGTAGGGGAATAACTAACATGTTTGCCCCCCAAAGTGATTTTATCTCAAAATATTCAATAATAACATATTTTCGGCTTATTAAGTACCGTTTTACATATCTACATCAATATTTTACCGTTATTTAGTGCTGATCTAGTGTAATATTATACATATTTGCCGTAATATAAGGGTACTACTTATATTGTATTGAATGGAGACAAAAATAACCATTTTAGTTATTCGAATGAGTAATAGAGAGTTACGCATGTTTTGAACCTTGTTATAAAGCACCACCTTATTACGGTAAACTTAAAATTATTTTTTAAATTATCGATTAGCGTCTGCTTTTTAAGTAATATTAAAATGAAATTAATATGAAATTAAGAAAATTTCATTACAAGTTGAATTACATGCGATGTTCATTCGGTGGCCGTCTTGCCCCATATGGGTGGCACACTTGCCCCATAGTGTCGAAAAATAGGTTATTTTGGATGATATTTGAGAAGCTCCAAAACTAATACTTTTTGAAATTATTTTCATTTAAAATGGCACATTGGTTATGAAAAGATGTGAAACTATCATCATGAGGCTAAATAGGTGGTTTTTATGAGCCTTGGGCAAAGTTAGAGAACAATTTGCTTAAGGTGGCACACTTGCCCCAAATTCCGCTAGCTCTTCGCGGTCGATGCTATCATAAGCCGCTTTGAAATCGATGAACAAGTGATGCGTTGGGACTTGGTATTCACGGCATTTCTGGAGGATTTGCCGTACAGTGAAGATTTGGTCCGTTGTCGAGCGGCCGTTGATGAAACCAGCTTGATAACTTCCCACAAACGCATTTGTTATTGGTGATAGACGACGGAAGATAATCTGGGATAGCACTTTGTAGGCGGCATTCAGGATAGTGATCGCACGATAGTTTTCACATTCCAGTTTGTCGCCCTTCTTGTAGATGGGGCATATGACCCCTTGCTTCCACTCCTCCGGCAGCTGTTCCGTTTCCCAGATTCTGACAATCAGCCGATGCAGACAGGCTGCCAACCTCTCCGGGCCCATTTTGATGATTTCAGCTCCAATACCATCCTTACCAGCGGCCTTGTTATTCTTGAGCTGGTTGATGGCATCCTTAACTTCCCTCAATGTGGGGGCAGGTTGGTTTCCTTCATCCGCCGTGCTGACGTAGCCACTTCCTCCGCTGTCGTGACCCTCGGCGCCCGTGTTCTCCGTGCCATTCAGGTGTTCATCGTAGTGCTGCCTCTACCTTTCAATCACCTCACGTCCTTCCGTCAAGATGCTTCCGTCCTTATCCCCACACATTTCGGCTCGCGGTACGAAGCCTTTTCGGGATGCGTTAAGCTTCTCGTAGAACTTTCGCGTTTCTTGTGAACGATGCAGCTGTTCCATTTCTTCACATTCCGCTTCTTCCAGGCGGCGCTTTTTGTCCCGGAATAGGCGGGTTTGCTGCTTTCGTTTTCTTTTATATCGCTCCACGTTTTGTCGCGTTCCTTGCTGCAGCATTGCAGCCCGCGCTGCATCCTTCTCCTCCAAAACCTGCCTGCATTCATCGTCGAACCAATCGTCACATGTCCTCCTTTCCACGTACCCGACGATGCTCTCGGCTGCGTTGTTGATGGCTGCTTTTAGGTTGCTCCAGCAGTCCTCAAGAGGGGCTTCGTCAAGCTCGCCCTCTTCCGGCAACGCTACCTCGAGATGCTGCGCGTATGCGGCAGCGACGTTCGGTTGGGCCAGTCGCGCTAGGTTATACCGAGGCGGGCGTCGATACCGTACATTGTTAATGACGGATAGTTTTTGGCGCAGTTTCACCATCACGAGGTAGTGGTCGGAGTCAATGTTAGCGCCACGATAGGTTCTGACGTCGGTAATATCGGAGAAGTGCCGTCCATCGATCAAAACGTGGTCGATTTGTGATTCCGTCTGCAGTGGTGATCTCCAGGTGTATCGATACGGGAGGCTGTGCTGGAAGTAGGTGCTGCGAATGGCCATGTTCTTGGAGGCGGCAAAATCTATCAGTCGTAAGCCGTTCTCGTTCGTCAGCCGGTGGGCGCTGAACTTTCCAATCGTCGGTCTGAACTCCTCCTCCTGGCCAACCTGAGCGTTTAAGTCTCCTATGATGATCTTGACGTCGTGGCTTGGGCAGCGGTCGTACTCGCGTTCGAGCTGCGCGTAAAATGCGTCCTTGTCATCATCAGTGCTTCCGGAGTGAGGGCTATGCACGTTTATGATGCTGAAGTGGAAGAACCGGCCTTTGAGCCTCAACTTGCACATTCTTTCGTTGATCGGCCACCACCCGATCACGCGCCTCTGCATATCACCCATCACTATAAAAGCTGTTCCCAGCTCACGTGTGTTGCCGCAGCTCTGGTAGATGGTATGATTATCTCTAAACGTTCGCACCAATGCTCCTGTCCAGCACACCTCCTGCAGCGCTACGATGTCGAAACCGCGGATCTTCAGTACATCGGAGAGTATGCGAGTACTTCCAATGAAGTTGAGAGATTTGCAGTTCCACGTACCGAGTTTCCAATCGCAAGTCCATTTTCGTCGCTGTGGTCTTTGCCGATTGTTCCGGTCCGTATTCTCTCGTTGACGTTCCTGTGCTGGTGTATTTTTACGGCTGGCTTGCAGGGCCTGACACCAACCCCCTAGATTTCCGGAGGACCATTCCCCCTATATGTTCGGAGGGCCATAGTGCGCAGTTTAGCTTAGAGTCCTTCTCTGGCACTCGGACGATGATCAGCCGCCCCTGACATGGGGAACAGACGCTGTTGTGAGCCGCTCCTAACATGGAGTACAGACGCTCAAGGTTTGCAGAAGCAAAAGCAAAAGCAAACCCCCCCTTCCCTGTCAGCATACGACCAAAGTTCCCACCGGGGGTTGGTTACCCGATCTTCCCTAAGGTTACTCGTACCCCGGCCAGTACCACGAGGAGGTAGGGATAGGAGTTGCTGACAAGAGGCTAAGGACCACACAATGGGGTCTATTTTATTCCTGTAGGTACGCGAGGTACCAATGGTACGCCATGCCCAGCCATTTACCGTGCCAATTACTCCTGTAGTTCTTCCAAATATTTCCCAATGGGTTTCTGAAATCTTCAAAATATGAAAGTTTTACACAAGTTAATACTACAACAATTTTCTAGTGATTCCTCCGGTAATTCCTAAGCATTTTTTAGAAACTTTTTAAGGAATTCATGCTGGACCTATGTAGTAAGTAGAGATTCTCTCCTCTCTCGCTCTCCTTTTTATTAAAACAGTGCAATAGATCGAAATACATACAATGTTCTTGGCTAGTGTTGAATCTTTGGCCGAATATCTGAAATAATTTCTGATGGAATTACTATGAATCATAAAAAATACATACAATAATACGATCAGTGAAATTCTCAAAACAAGTCTTGGAAATATTGTTAGAGAAATATTTGGTCTGATTTTATAGAATCTTATCAGATTACTGAGATCGGTAACATTTTATTGGGTGTTGTTGGCTATCGAAAAAGTTTGTAAAACTATCGCCACGTGCAATTGAATGACAAATATTGAAATGCAAATAGTGTTTCAAATGCACACAGCAATACTAACATTTTCTGGACTCGGGTTTTTATCGAAAAAGTGTGTATAAGGAACAAACTCTCAACTTTTGATTCCTGTTTAGTTTTGTTTTCTTGGTTTCTTTTTTGTTCCTGTTTGGACTCTTTTTTTCAGACAAGAGGTCTCTAAAGTTAAACTCAGTCGCTACCTCAGTTTTTTGTTATATTGTAAATATTGTATATTATCGAACGCGACGATTTGTAATCGCCGCCAGTTATTGCGGCGCTTATATTAAATCCACATCCAGCGGCGGCGGTAACGCGCAGAAGATATGCGCGCAATTCAAACGCAACGTCAAAATTCAAGTAGGCTTGGACTTTTTCGTCCTTCAAGGACACAAATGTTTCAAATTTGCTAAATCTGAAACATTTGGTGATTTTCATTATCACTGCGACAGTATATCGAGATTTTCAGATAATCGCATTACGTGGATTTATCTTGCAGAGCACAATAAACCGTCGCCAGCCAACCAGCCGCTGCGAATTTGACGTTTCACCAGTCTTACCAACACAACGACAAATCACCTCCTTTGATTCGTTTGCTGGCGACGATTTTGTCGGTCTATTTGAAAGTTTGCGGCGCGTTTTGTTGTCCATGAAACAGACAATACAAAATGGACATGTCTGTAGCCTTCGGATCTTAGCCTTTAGTGCTTCGATTGACCTGAAAGTTTGATAATATCTTTGCCCAAAACAAAACTCTCATTTTCAGACACAAATTTATAAATTATCACAAATACAGTCAACTCTACATAATTCGATATTGAAGGGATCATCGAGTTATAGAACACAAAACTGGTACAAATGTGATCTAAGGAACAACCGAGGTAGCCATGAAAACCAACTTTTACTATGGATCTCTAACTTGATATCGAGATATGAAATCGATTAAGGGAGTGTTGGCTGTATTACATTGAGTCAAAAGATTTTTTATGGTTCTCTAATTTGATATTGAGATATGAAATATGGAGTAACAGAGAGTTGAATGTATTCTTAAAATTATTAATAAGGTCCTAACATGTTTTATAAAATCTTGTATTTAATAAATATAGCGATAGAGCACATTTTTTTATCATGTATGACCTTTGCTTTGTTGACAATACGCCGCAAGGGGTTTTACTTGTTAACACTGTACTCAAAACAATCAACACGTCGATGCTACGTGAAAACATACGCAGTTTTTTTTCCATCTCAATACATTCCATTCCAATCTCAAACATCAATATTCTAAAATGATAAAATTTGTATGAGTCATTTGGCGGGCATTTTCGAAAAAAATGTATTCCTTTTTTTTAGTTGGAACACTGACTTAAAACATGCCTATTACTTCTTTTCTTTGTTAAGTAGTTTTGGGGTTGCATGTTATTTCAAAAGACATTTCAAGAATTTACTCAGTTTTCAAGGGTTGCTCACTCCACCCCATTGGCGAAACCGCCCCCACTACCACTAGTAACGTCACCCCTACGGATAAATATTTCTGAAGATACTCAAATTTGATATATGAATGAAGGATCCCTAATAATAATGTGTTTTTTTTTTAAATATTTCTATAAGTATCTTACAAATCTTATGAGTAGTACCGATAATGCCTTAGAAACGTTTCTCTTCTGGCAAACCCGGTCAATTTCTGTATTATTCAATTAATGACTGACTTTCCAACAATGTTGGATCTTTCATTACACCTGAATGCTGTTAACATGTTCAAACAATTAAAATCTATTCATTTGTAACAATACTTTATTTTCAAAAATAAAGATTGCTATTTAATGATTACTTAATACAAACATAATGCAAATGTTTAGTTCTCCATTTAAAAATAATTAAGATATACCTATTTCGATTTATATAAACAAATTCAATAGTCAGGATTGTTGGAGATCAGGTACATCACACACCCTGTAGCGGAGGTGTCTGGAGGTAAACATATTGTAAGATAGAGGTAAGAGAAGGAAATTGTAATATATACCCAGACAGTGAAATAAAAGAGAGGAGCTGGCTGGTAGCGATATCAGTCAGTAGCCTGCGGTGTGGAGCGAATAGCCTTGTTGTGATTTTGTCGTAGTTTATTTCAACAGGTTATGGGCCCAGAAAACGCCTGGAAGACGCTGAGGCGGCTTCAATGAGGGACCACGAGGAAGCACCTGGACGAGGAGACATGGCCTAGACGAGGAGGCAGAATCTCGGTGAGGAGGTAGAGCCTGGACGGAAGGTGGAGTCTGGACGGGAGGTGGCTTGGACGAGATTCCCAAGAGTTGGAGGCCAAGATGCCGAGGACGAGGCAGAAGGTGCGGATGCTGGCTGATCGGACGACGAGCTTGGAAGAGCTAGAGGAACTCGAGAGTCAGGAGGAGCTCGTAGGATGGCGCAGTTGACCACGAGGACAATGGTGCAGCTGGCCAGGAGAAGCTCGACTAGGAGGAGTTCGGTAGCTGGAGCTCAGTGCCAGAAGGAGCTTGGTGGACAAGAGAGCTCGGGTGGCAGATGGCGGTTTGAAGGTTGTGTGATGAGGAGGAGTGTTGGAGATCAGGTACATCACACACCCTGTAGCGGAGGTGTCTGGAGGTAAACATATTGTAAGATAGAGGTAAGAGAAGGAAATTGTAATATATACCCAGACAGTGAAATAAAAGAGAGGAGCTGGCTGGTAGCGATATCAGTCAGTAGCCTGCGGTGTGGAGCGAATAGCCTTGTGTTTTGTTGTCGTTAGTTATTTCAACAAGGATCATTTCTGAAAAACGACTGGAAGGTCAGTGAAAGTCAGGGAATTTCAATCTCAAAATTAAGTCGTCACCCTGCTGAAACGTTATCTAATTCGTGTCACTTTTTCTTGTAGATGAAGCACAGGGCGACAAGGCAAAGGATTCCATTCGAGCGAAATGTCTTCAATACCTGGACCGAGCGAAAAGCTGAAAGCTTATCTGAAAAAGGGCAAAAAGAAGCCGGTCAAGGATGGCGGTAGCAGCTCGAAGGACAGCAAAGGCGGCAAGAACAACGGGGATAGTTCGGATTCCGACTCGGATGATCCGGAGAAGAAAAAAGCTGCAGTCCAAGTTGGAAGGGGCCATTGTCGTGGAGAAGCCTCACGTTAAGTGGTCGGACGTCGCTGGGTTGGAGGGGGCCAAGGAAGCACTGAAGGAAGCTGTTATATTACCGATTAAATTTCCACATTTGTTCACGGGGAAAAGAATACCCTGGAAGGGAATTTTGCTGTTTGGGGTAAGTTGGTGTAGATGTTTGTATAACAGGGCTGGAAGTGACTGCGATTTCTTGAAACAAGAACTTTAGAGAATTCATGTAAGGCTGGTGGCAGCTCTCTTTTTAGAGATAGTCTATAGAAGTATCTTTTTCGAATTGAAGGTCTCTCTCTCTCTAATGTCTATTTTTTAACCAAATGGTTTCTAAATCCCCTTTTTTACTTTTACTTTATGCACTAAATTTTGGCGCAAAATTCTAGACTCTTATGCAATTATTTTCCAGGAATTTCTTCTCAGATTTCTGGAGAAAAAACATCGTAAATTCAGCTGGCGTTTATTTTTCAGAATACTTCTAAATAAGGTACCGCGGGGCAAGTGGGAACGAAAAAAAACGATAGTTCAAAACAAATTGTTCAATACAATTTTCAAATGTCAATATTTTTCAAATCCAACAACACAATCACGTTTTGCAACATATTTGCTGGTGTGTGCATGAAACTAATAGAATAATTTCAAAATTGTGAAAACCTTGGAAGAAGTTTTAGAATGAGCCAATGGACGCAGTTACCTCGCTAAGCGGGGCAAGTGGGACACATCCAGTTTCATGCGTCAATCCACATCAGTAAGTCAACCATTACAATAATAGAATTGATAAGTCATAGATTTTTAATTTTAAGTACATATTTGATGTACATAAGGGATCAACCATAAAATACGTTACGTTTTAGGAAGAAACCCTTATTTAATAGTATGTCACCTCACATTTAATATTAACTGAAAATTCCTCAATAAAAGCGTAAAGAGGAATTAAACATGTTCAAAATATATCATTATAAGTTGTTAATTAAAATATAGCACATAAACATTCAATAATTGACGAAATTATAAATATGTTTTGTTATTATTTATATGCATGGCAGAAAACCACCTTATGGGATGGAATTGTTTTCCATCACTACTTAATTTGGTAGAAATAACAAATAAAATTCAAATAACATAGAAAATTAATGTTCTCATGATGCATTTCAAAGTTCAGCTGTGTGTTTGTTCAATTTTGAAGTCGTATTTCAAAAATAAAAAAAAAATAATTAAAAAATAAAGAATAATAACACTTTTTTTCTCCCTCTTAGGCAATTACGTAATTTGGAGGTTGATCTTTTTTGGTAAAAATCATTTGTTTGAATGTTTTAGTGCTACTCTCTAGCAAAATGTATGAAACGTGTACGAAAAGTTTTGATTCTGATTTTTTGTTTTGATAGTTCCCACTTACCCCAGGTACAAATATATTTTGGGTAGATAGACCATCAAAAATTTCATATGAAATGAAAACAAAATACTGGTTTATCGTTTGCAGCTTATAATTATATCTAAATTATAGCTCATTGGTGAAAATTCGGTTTAAAACACATTTATTTTTTGCGAGCCAATGCAAGACGTGAAACGTGTCACAATTTGTCATGCAAGTTGAAAATGGCGCTGAACTGACAACTGTTACATGAACCACATGGTTATAAAATTAACAATATGTTTAGTACTAAATACATTCCTTGGCATTGTATCTTCAACTTTCTAGAAGAATACCCGCATGAAAAACTTTTCCTAGTTGAGCTATGACGAAACGCCCCACTTACCCCGGATCTCACTTGCCCCGGGGTACTTACTCTTTCTTAAATTTCAATAGAGATATTCCACAAATTCTACCTAGAAATTGGTCCAGAGATTTCCAAAGGGATGTTAAAAAAATTGCTCCATGAAATCGAACACAATTGTCAATTACCGCCCGTAATTTCCACAGGGATTACCTCTGATATTATTACAGAATTTCTTTCAGAGATTCTACCACCGAATTTCCAGTAGTTACTCTAGCAGTTCTCTCAAGATAACTACTGACATTCATCCAAAAAAAGTCTTCAAAGATTTATAGAGTTTGCTAAGTATATTATATGAAAACCTCCTGGGTTTTCATATATATACTTGGCTATTTCTTTAAATGTAGACACATTCAACAGTAAACGTTTTTTTGAAACAAACATAAACGTAACAAATATTTTTGAGAAATTTACGAAACATCGCTAAAAGAATTTCAGGATGAATTCCTAGAATAATTGGTAAAGAAATCTCTAGAAGATTTTTTGAGGGATTCCTGAAAAAGTCTTTGAAAGAATTGCAGTAGAAATCTCTAGAACATTTACTAGAAGAATTCCTAAAGTTTTTCCTCAAGACATCGTCGAAGCTGGAGTCCCTAGAGTTTTGCTGTAGGATTGACTCAACATTTTGATATTTCAGAGACTTACATTGAAATAGTGACCAGGTCTCTAAAAAAAGGCTTGCTACAAGCCCTGGTATAGACTGTCATCTAAGCTCTGATTTTTCGTTTCAGCCACCCGGTACGGGTAAATCATACTTGGCCCAAGGCAGTGGCCACGGAGGCAAACAATTCTACGTTTTTCTCGGTGTCAAGTTCTGACTTGGTGTCGAAATGGCTCGGTGAGTCTGAAAAGCTGGTAAAGAATCTGTTCGAATTGGCCCGAACTCAACAAACCTAGCATTATCTTTATCGATGAAGTGGACTCGCTGTGCTCATCACGGTCGGACAATGAAAGCGAAAGTGCCCGTCGAATTAAAACGGAATTCCTGGTACAGATGCAGGGCGTGGGTAGTGATAACGATGGAATTTTGGTGCTCGGAGCCACCAATACCCCATGGATTTTAGACTCCGCCATTCGAAGACGCTTCGAGAAACGTATCTATATCCCTTTGCCTGAAGAACATGCCCGGTTGGTTATGTTTAAGCTTCATCTGGGTAACACGTCTCACTGTCTAACGGAGGAAAACATTCGCACCTTGGCTAAAAAGACGGAAGGATACTCTGGGGCTGATATTTCAATTGTAGTTCGCGATGCACTGATGCAACCGGTACGAAAGGTTCAGTCGTCAACGCATTTCAAAAAGATCACTGGCCCATCGCCTGTTGATAAGGAAACGATCTGTGACGACCTATTGGTACCTTGCAGTCCGGGTGATTCTGGAGCTATCGAGATGACTTGGATGGAGGTACCCAGTGATAAACTATCCGTTCCACCGGTCACCATGGTAAGTTCAATTCTTGAATAGCGTATCCTTGTTTTTCCTAACGAATGAAACCTTTGCAGAGCGATATGCTGAAATCGCTTTCCAGCACCAAACCAACCGTGAACGAGGAAGATATGAAGAAATTGGACAAATTCACGGAAGATTTCGGACAAGAAGGCTAGACCATACGATCTTCAATGGAGTGGAGAAGCTCCCCAAAATGGGTATCCCAGAGTTGGCCTCGTAAGTTTGCCTTTTCTTCAATTCAATCCTTTCGACCTCGGATGTTTCCTGTTTCTGATTTAAGGATACTGAATGTGTCCACTTGGTGATATATTTAGGGCGCCCTCGTGAAATGTCAGCTATGAAAGAAGTCGAACTAGGACGGTTATAACACTGCGAATCTGCTGGGGTGAACTCCACATACTTAATAGATTTTTATAGCTCTAGATTCAAACACAGATACAAACTTCACCTGCATATAAATGCGAAGCGTTTTTGAATATATGGATATATTTTCACTTCTCTTCTATCGTTTTTCCCTATTTTACCTTGCGAAACTGTACGAATAATATATTAGCAGATACTGATTTGAGGATAGTGAGTAATCGTTGAAGCAAACAGTGTCGTTTCATTTTTTTGTGTTTTATAGTCCATCCAAATTCTACAAAGAGTTCTTCACTTGGGCACTCAATGTGTATAATCTGTATATCTTAAGAACAGCCCAATAGTTACGTCCCACATTTACTACCCCTATTCGTATAATTGCCCTGTGTCCTATGGGATTTTCTATTTACATGGGACAGTTATGCGAACAGGGACAGTATAGTTCGAGATGACTGCTTTAGCGGGACGTAATATATGGACTTTACGTATATAATACATGTATTTGCTCGGTTAATTGGACACTGCAAAATAGATTCGTGGACATAATTACCATTATAGAATTCAAAAGCAAACGAAACAAACATGCTGAAAAAAAAGAGAAATAAATAAGTGAATACTACACTGTTATATTGCTGAAAAGTGAGGATGAATAATGGTCACATGTTGAAAGAAAGCCTTTCCTCCGTGAAATACGATCTACTTTGAGTGCTCTATAGAATGAATCATATACCATCATCACCTTGATTTGGGCCCCTTCGCATTGCTCGATACCGGGTAATGAGAAAGTGGACTCTTTCGCCAAGATGGGAGCTGTTGCGGCGTGCAACGGGGTTTGCTCTGTTGAGCTTGAACGGAACGATCTGTTGATCGTCCGCTAACCTGTTGCTTGGTGCAACAGGGCACAGGACCGATAGCTCGACTGAAATGGACTACTGATGACTCAAGCCTTCACGGAAGGCTATTTG
>NW_018735982.1:0-67328 GCF_002204515.2 Aedes aegypti
CCAGTCGTAGAATAAACCAAGAGACTTCTTCTTCTTTTCTTCTTGACATTACGTTCCCAATGGGACAGAGTCCTGCTTCTTATGAGCACTTCCACAGTTATTTTTTGAGAGCTTTTTCTTTGCCAAAGTTGTCATTTTTACCTGTGATTATCATGTGGCAGGCCCAGGGAAGTCTAGGAAATTTCCATAACCAAAAGACCTGGACCGATCGAGAATACGAACCCAGAACACCTTCACAGCATGGCTTTGCTTTCCAGCCGTGGACGTTACCACTAAACTAAAAGGAGGCCCCACAAAAAAGAGGACTTAGCTTCTTTCATTCTGCAGGTTTGGGCAGAAGCCGACTAAGTTGAGCGCAACGGCGATGGTCGTCTTCTTGGGTCGGCCCGATGAATGAAAAAGTGAATCTTATTCCTTCTTCTCGGGAACACCGGTGCTTGGCGCGATAGACTTACGGATTTGACCGTTTTCGGATGAATTACTAATGGGTGGCGCGGCGGTGTTTAAAGAGGCCTTTCCGTTTTAAATCAATTGTTGAGTCAATTGCTTGTGGCTGCCGCCGCCAAACAAGAAAGTGATGAATCACGATGCGAAAGGTGTTTGTGTTGTGGTGGTGGGCCTTTTATCGGTTAATGATCAAATTATCGATTGGATGGATGGGGTGTTGTGGTTCCAAACAAGGGTTCACAATCTAATATAGCAAACATAGGATCCGAGGGGCGAAAAAGCTCGCTAATTAGGCATTGTTATTTTTTTGGAAAGCTAATGAAAAGCGAAAGTAGATCATTTCCTATTCTGTGATATCTTGAGCTCCTATCATATTTCTGTGTTATTGAGCACCGTCTGTATTCAGTAGCAAATCATTCAAATATTGAATCTTTCAGACAAAAACAATAACTTTTCCTACAATAAAACCATACAGAATTCTTCGAAATATTAATTTAGAGAACATCTATAGAGAGCCAAACTAAGAGATTCCCCAACAAAATTTAAATCGTTTTCCAGGCATTTCCCCTAAGATTCTTCTAGGAATCCCTCCTTAATTTTCTTTATTTTAAAACATTACTTCAAGGGTGTTTTATAGATTGTTTCAAAACAATACTTTGATGATTCCTCAACGAATTTCTCCTACGTATCCTCCGATGGTTTTCGTAGAGTTTCTCTCTTGAGAAATTCATTCAACTATAATTACCTCCAATTTGTTCAAGGATCTTTGAGGGACTTAACATGAACATTCTGAAACATCTATATGAATAAACTCGGAGTTCCTAAAAAATAAGCATAGAAACAAAACTATTTCCAAGGCTTGCTGAAGGAATTCTAGTGAACATTGAATCAAAAACCACTTCAAAGCAATCATTCCAACGGGAATTTTACAAAGATTCCTTTCAAGTATTCATCCAAGAAATCTACCAAATCTGGAGCTGCCCTAGGAGATATTTTTTCTCCTAAAATTTCTTCGTAAAGTGCGCCCCGGATTCCTAAAAGGAAAGCCTGCTTAAAATTCATGATTTTCTACCCATAAAAATTAAATTCATGTGGTTTCAACCATTTTCGGACACTCGGTGACAAACTCCGATAGGGCTCCACATGGTTATTTTTTTAACCTCTTTTCTGTCGTATAATGGCTTGAATTTCATTATCAATTGGCATCATCTCATACGCTTCAATCTTTCTGACGTTACGTCCCAACCAGATCAGAGCCTGATTATCAGCTGACCAGTTCCGAGCACTTTTACAATAATGTAGTAGTACTTTCTTTGAACATTGACCTTGTCTTGCATTCGTATGCAATCGTCTCCAAACTGAAACAGATGGTAAAACAAGTAGATCAATGTACAATGATTTTTCAATTTTTTCATAAGATTTTTTTTTGCATTTCCCAATTATTTTAATTTAGAAATTTCCTAGGTACCCCAAACAACTTTGAACCTAAATCCGAAACCGTCACCGAATTTGTAATTTTCGATGCTTAAGTCAAACATATGTATAACTCATTTGTGATATTGCCTGAAAAAATTAGGTTAAGCGTGCATATAAGGATTAGTAATTCCTCTTTTATGCTTACATAAACGAAAGAAACTTCATGATTCCAGGGTTTACATAAAGACTCACGGATTCCGCTGAGAACGCCAAAATCATTTTGAATTTCATCCTAAAATTATTTATCAATTGCTTCTTGGATTCTGTAACTAATGGGGCAGCCCCCTATCCGGCATCAATGAGACCCCCTTCTACGCTTCCTCAGGGTCGGCATATGCGCGTGATAATCGCGACCAAGAAAACACTTGAATACCGATTTAGCGATATCCGACTATGGGTACATAACAAAATTATATCACCTTATGATATTATGATATAAAGATTTATCGAACATAGGTTGATACAATGTTGATGCAGGAAGTTGTTAAAATAACTAAAATTATAATAAAAAATTATGAATTGTATAACACATATAATTCATCAAACTCAGTTATAATTTTTAATACAATGTTTCAAAAATTATATATACGGTGTAACTCATTTAGTTACGTGTTTTTTTTTTATCAATTGTAAGAAAATTCTAATAAGACATGATATTCCGCACAATAAACAAAATATGTTATTTAGCTATAAAACAAGCAAATTAATATTGGACTTGTGTAGCAACAAGTTAATTATTAATCACATGAAATTAGTCAATTGTTAAATGATGATAATAACATTTTGTTAAACAAATCCAAGAGATTTTTCTTTTTAATCTCCCCAAATGAAAACATTTTATCATAAGTTAGTTAATATTTACAAAAAAAAAACATGATGTGATTAACAACAATATAAAATGAAAATGAAAAAGGATGAAAAAACTGAAAACCAAACAAACGTAAGTCTAGAAAAAAAAGTAAAATTTCCAAATGTTATAACTTATTGAAATGCACTGATATGTGTTCCATTTTGCTATAAAACTGTTAAAAATAAACAAATAAGAACATGTTTAAAATAAATATGACATATTATGATATATTTTTGTTTTAATATTTTCTGTGGATAACAGTGTCTAACAAAATTATATCATAATAAGATATGTAAATCATATTATGATAAAATTTTGTTTTATTTATTTTTGCCTCTAGTCGGGCAGGTTTATTGGCTTTTCTTGCACACTGGTGCATTTTGGTTTCCCACTTCCTTTCTTCCTATTTCTCTCTCTCTCTTCTTCCTTCTTCTGGTGGCGGAGAACGGGCCTCCGTTCCACTACCAGACCCAGTGCTGGGAATGGTAATAGTAGTAGGCTTGAATTTTCGCGAAAATCACGTGGCTCTCCCAGTACTGTAGTTCAAAAACGTGATTCTCATCAAGTAGCCTATGTTGGGTGCACGAATTTTCTAAATCATGAGTGTCATTGAAGGCTCTAAATGCGGGAAATGCAGCTGGAAATAGAACATTTTTCTACAGTAGTTTTGGGTTGCCCTTAGCAACGGGTGTTTTGCTATTTTCAAGGCATTTTGCCTACAGCAGCGATGGGCGTGAGTTTCACTGGCTTCGCTGATGTGATTGGCTTTGCTTGGCTACTGTAGAGTGAATTTCAGATTTTTTCCCAACCCTGACCAGACCTTTGTCCCTGCTTCGTCACCGCCGGTTCGCTCCTCTCCTCGGTTGGACTATGACTGCGACTCTTCTCCTTGCTTCCTTCCTACAGTCTTCGCCTGCCTAGACCTTGGCTCGACGATGCTGCGTTGCTGCGAATCTATGACAAAAGGTCGAAAGACAAAAGGTCGAAAGGACAAAAGGTCGAAAGACAAAAGGTCGAAAGGACAAAAGGTCGAAGAACAAAAAAGAAGGGACAAAAGGTCGAAAATCTTTTTTTCAAAGAAGGAAAAATTTCCCACCATGCAAATCTTTTTCGACCTTTTGTCCTTTCGACCTTTTGTCTTTCGACCTTTTGTCCTTTCGACCTTTTGTCTTTCGACCTTTTGTCCATAAACCCGAAGATCACTGTAGCGATCTTCGAGGCGGTAGGACCACTCAAGGTCTTTGGGACTACTACACGCACTCCACGACCCACATTCTACGCAAAGGCAACAAATGGGGGGTGTTTTAATAATGGGTGCTAATGGGTTCTGGTCGAGGGACTATTACCTGGACGTTCCGGAGTTTTTCACTTCTACCTTTGTCTACCACTAAACTAAAACTATATAACTATAGTTTGGCTTCGTAAACTTTCTCAGACGTCTATCTTGTTCCACTTTTGGCTTGATAATGACCCAGAACAATGGTGGATGTCCTTTTCAGAACCCTCGACCTAAAGTTTCCCGCAGTATCATAAATTCGCCCCATCATGGCTCCTTCTACACCACCCCCAACGGCCGCCCATTCTGCTCGTCCAGCGATGCCTGGTGGTGTGTAGTGGAACTTGCTTCGATGTGGCTGCATGCTGTCCAGTGGGCGATGGGTGGTGATGCTTACAAATATCCTAGCACCTTCTTGGTTTTTAAATCATAACAATACACGAATCACACTAAATCGCGAAAATCTCAAAAACCTCGGACAGACAGACACACCACTGGTTAAAATTCTTTCAGAATTTATTTCTGGTATTTTTTCATCGATTCATTTGAGAATTTTCTTAGGCTTTTTCGTATGAATTCTTACAGCAAGTATCCTTAAAATCTTAACATTTTTTCAAGGATTTCGCATTGAATTTGACTGAAGAATTATCTAACGTTTTCAATTATTTCGGGAATACCTATAAGAACCCCTCCATAAATTCCTTATCGAATTCTCCAGGAAATTTCATTCTAAGTTAAAAAAAAAATCATTAGCTTACATCACGAAGGATTAAATCATCTCAAATTAAATTTTCCATAGGTTTCCAAGACAACTAAAGGCATTTCCAAACATCCTGCTGGATTTTTTTCAGGAGTTACAATTCAGAAATATTCCAAATGTTTTCGAGGAGCTCCTTTAACGATTGCCAGAAGAAGTTGTACCGATAAAAAAGGCTTTCGATTGACTGATTTTACCAAGTCCAAGAATATGGCAAGTAGTACCTAATTCCAGCTCAGCTTTCTGTATACTGGAAATCACTACAGCAGACAGAATCCCAAACCAATCACGTTCTGATTGATGGATGGCACTTTTACAACATTATCGATGTCAGTACCTATCCATTTCAAATTGGTATATATTGTTCAACAACCGCCTGGAAAATTCTTTCGACAATGTACCAATGCACCAATTCGAGGCTGCATTACCGGAGGAGGATGAGCTCGATGAAGTCGATGTAGTACAGTGAGGGCAATCAGCAACGATGCAGCACAAGCAAAGTCTGGTACGTGGGATCAAACGTTATAGATAAAAACTGAGACAACCAGCCTCTTTGGAGAGAGAAGGTGCTGCTCGAAAGAAGTGAAGTACTAGCAAACCGAGCTGTTGCGCAGAACGCAGTCTCAAGAAACTCGACATTTCTATCAACAGGTTAACACATCCCGTAATGGCTTCGTGTCGCAAGAAGACATGTGGAAGGATAAGGATAGGAGCATCTTGGTGACAAAAGTGAGATTATCTAAAGGTGGAGGCAATACTTCGATTAACACCTAAATGGTACAGATAGCGCAGGCAATAAAGATCGAGACAACGGAAGAAATGTGTTTATCAATACTGGGGACGATGGGAGAGGTTAAGGATACCACTTATCAGCCCAAAAAGAATGAAGCAGCTTATTAGGATGGCATCGGAGCAAATTGGGCAAGGAAAGCGGACTATTAGTAGAAGTGGATAAAAGGTGTAAAATCCTCAATATACAAGGAAGGTTACAATCTGGAGTATGGGAACTCTAGAGCGATCATCATTCTAAATGCAGTCTACAAAATGTTATTCCAGAGTTCGAAGGAAGCTATCAAGCCAGGTTCGTTGCCAACCAACGGACCAAATTACTACTGTACGGCAGATCCTACGACAATACTGACCGAATTGAACTATGGAAAATCATGAAGGATTACGGTTTTCTCGGCCAACCGAGAAACGATTTTCAACAGATACAGTCAATTTGTTTGCTTCGCGATGGATATATGCATTGTTGGTCGAACAATTGAAAAGGTGCCGCTTGAATGAGGTAGTGAAGGTGTAAAAAACAAAGTGCATGCTGGTAAATGGATCCGAGTGCGATAGGATTAGCCTTGAAAGCAGTGTTACGTTAGAATGAAGAACACTTTCATTGTGGTCAGTTAGTATGCCTCGGATCCACTTCCCTGACTCTTATTGCTTATTTATGCTTTCAGGCGCTGTTCGTGTGTTCGACTTAATGCTCCTTCCACATTTCATGCATAAGTATTATTTATTGAGTAACCATTCGATAGATTTTTGTCATAATGCAGGGTTATGACAAAAATCTATCGAATGATAACCATCAACTTTTCGTGAATTGTTTTGGAGCCGATGACGATGACCACTGATGAAGTGAGCGAAGAGTTGTTTTTGACGTATGTGATTGGAAGAAATATTCATATTATGATCTTGAATCATTGAATTCATAGTCTTTTGTAATTCACCTCCAAGAGCTTAAACCGCAAAAATACAAATTTTACGAATAAAGTAACAAACATGTCTATGAAGCTTAGCTTAGCTTAGACTGACTACACCATTGATAGTTGCTATTCCGTGATTGACCGAAGTCAGTGAAAATGCACAAAGAATCAACTAGAAGTTCAGCTGGGATTGGCCATAATCTTCTTCAGTGTGCATAATTCAGTGCCTCTATTTATACAAGGTCAATAACGGCGCCGGCCACGTCCTTGCAGTCAGGTGGGATTGAGGGAAGGAATGTTAGTGTGTAACCTTTGCTATTTGGAGACCGTGTTTGCCTCTGCATCTCCACAAAGGTTACTGGGAGGGATGTTTGTTAATGGGGAGGATCGTTGGGTCAAAGTATTCACTTTGATAAGCGATTAGACCATGATAAACAATGATTTGTGAGATATATACATGCTTATACGTACATATAATTGTTCATATAATTTCTATGTAGAGGAAAATTATGCCGACACTTGAGGTGACGAACCATTCAAAGTTTGTTGAACAAATACCTAAATGTAACATTCCTACAGCTGTCAGTACGAAAGCATGTGTTATTATATTTTACTCATTTGAAAAGAAACAAAAGACTCAATTGGTTGGGACATCATAGAACACTCTTATTCTTATGCCGACACTTACAGTGGCGAACTATCCAAAGTTTGTTGAATAAAGTGAACCTTTCGCAAGTCTACACTTGTAGTGTCGAACCATTCAAAGTTTTTTTAATTACAAAAATAAAGGTATATAAGAGGTGTTCTGAAAAAAAATGTTAAACATAAATAAATCATGAATCAGAGTTTGTGTCGACACTCACAGTGACGAACCATCCATAGTTTGTTGAAACATCATATTTACATCCCACCATTGTAACGATTAAATGTGCAGTCATACATATTTTATAGATTAGAAATAGTAGCATGAAACGAGCTCACCAATTGATCCGTTATCCTTGACTGAGCAGCCACAATCCACTTTCAGCTTCACTCGTTTGCTCGGCTAGCACTCAGAAAAAAAAAAAAATAGGCGCGCGACCCGAAAAAAAACACGGACGACAGCTCGGGCTTTCTTGACGCACTGCCCAGGAGCAAGCGTCAAGGTCGTCGAAAGATCAAAAAGAACGAACCGATCGCGGCACTTTTTAACTTACTCCAACCGAACTCCCCGATCACGCCACTTTTTCACTTACGAGATCGACGCGCGACATGTTTGATCCTGCCCTCGTCGCTCGCTCCGGCAAAAGCAAGCGTCAAGATCAAACAGAACTCATTACGAATAAAGTAACATGTCTATGAAATCGAAAAAAACGCATCGCTATGAATCAAATGGCCACTGCGTGGACACGTGTATTGCGCTGTATTGATTGCCACAAACAGAAACTGGAAATCTGCATTATTTTCAAAACACTTTTATTTTCCGATTCGGTCAACCGGCATCCATTGAAAGAGAAAACACAGCCCAAAACGGTAACTTACTCCGATGAACGATCGTCGCCGTAGAATGGGCAAATTGTGACGTTGTCGCGCCAGAGAGGCAAATGCTTTCGGATTGAATTAAAAACTTTGATGGCGGTGGAAAACACGTCGAAAAATAAACAATCACACTTTTCATTGCCATAGCCATTTGGTTCGGTGGCGGCATTGTGCAGAGTTCCCTCATCGCATCGGCCGGAAAAGCCACCGGGAATGTTTGCCTGAAGGTGAAAACAGAATCTACGAAACTTGCATTGATGTCTGCTGCTTTACTGTAGCGATACAGGGTGCGTGAAAATGGATGGAAAGTCACAATAAAATTCTATGGACGTCTTTTAAATGGAGACAATCATAGAATTCGAACATTTGTATAATGTTAGGCCAGTGGCGATTCCCAAACCTCAAACAGGTAGATTTGATTCCACGAATATAAATTCTTCACTTTGCGCAACAAATTTGCATCTATCGAGTGAAGTTTTGTTAGAAAGAAACATTTCAATCATCTACTATTTGCTTTATGATCTCAATTTGCCCGAAACAGGCATTTTTAGATGCGTAGAACAGGTAAAAAGTAAGTTTACGAGTCGCCTCTGTGTTAGGCATAGAAATTATATGGAAAAGCATCCAATTCATGACGAATGATTTATTTAAGTATTATGTTGCACAAAAGTAGTCGAAACATTCTTAAGATTTATATCACATTTCCATAAATATCCGATAAACTGTCTATAATTGATGGAACCTATTTTTGAAAAAGCTTTCGTTTTGTGCCACTGCAGTATTTTTCACTTTTTTGTATAATACACCCCGTCCATTTACTGAAACTTGCTCGTGCAGAAGTGCAACGAAAGCGTAATAACTTCATGGCGCCACCAAAAATGTGCATCGTTATAAGTTTACTTTTCTCCTAAAAGCCGTTGTTTGGTTGGTGTTTCAATTGAAATTGCAGTTTTTCGCGCGCTCGGCTCGGTTGTCGTGATTCACTTTTGTTGCATTATGTCTAGCACAACCAAGTAAATATTTTATGCAACTGTAACATCTATGCGAACTTCCAGCTGTGTCATGCGACATAAGACGAAGCATGAACCTCATGGTCTAAGAATGAGAAGTAAGGTAACACAGGATAAATTAGTAATAGCTTTAAGCTAATGGCATTCCGTTTGGTGTTTATTGAGTTCAATGAGGTATTAGGGCGATGCCACTGGCTTACTATCAGTTGAGAAGGCTAATATACTGTAATGAATGCCACACACCAATTAGACATTTTTTTCATTCTGGTTTGTATGCTGGTGCTTGTGAGGTTTTTTTTAAATAAGCTGAAACTGTAACCTTCATTTCCGTAAATTCTATTCAATGTGTTTACATAATGATTTTACAATTTGAGTGCCTATTTATTTATGTTATAACTAATGAAAACTAAAAATATAACGATAAAATATACACTTCGCCTTGATCTAAGATATGTTATATGTAGGTCCATGGCACAAATACATATATCCAGTGGATGAATACGTACGTTTGGAGTTAACCTTTCCGATGCCTTATGCTCGAAAGGTGAAAAGAGCACTACGAGGAACACCTAAATGTCGCTGAAAGCATTAGAATTCAAACAAGAATACCCCCAGGAAATCCTTCAGGACTTTCTTCCAGCTAATTCTAAACGATTCATCTGGAAAATCGTCCAGGAAATCATTCACTGGTCCAAACGACCAATAGAGAAAACTCGTGGTTATTTGATTGCAGACATTCCATCAAGAATCCGTCCTGATGTTATAAAAATCATCAGAGATTCATTCCTGCAAAAAATCCAGAAAATATTCGTTTAGTAATGCCTCATTTATTTAAGTAACCACCAAGCAATTCGCTACAGGGATACATGAATGGAATTGATAAATAAAATAATAGAAACACGATGAACGATAACTGCCCCTTGGCTATTGAACTTGCAGCTATTGTACAGCACATTACAACAGTGGCGAAGAAGATCCTGTAATAGCAGCACTTAGTTGAAAATTATACGCGCGAAGTCAGTTGATTCCAGCTTGTAATCTATTCAAGTCTCTCAAAACCATCTTAATTGCCACTCATTAGGGCATTCAATCCTGCGTTTTGGTTAGCATGCGGTCGGTAATTTCCATCACTTTCAAACGAAAAATTTCGCACTTTTTACATGTTTATCCACCCAGCTTCACCGGCAATCCATAACAAAGCCAGCCAATCTAATTTGCACGTAGCATTTAAATGAACGAACGCACCGAAGCTCGAGATAGAGCTTTGCGTGTCCAATCCGGACAGAGCGCGCCTAAAAAGATTCATCGTAATTTGCCGAGATAAAAGCAAAACGAACAAAATAACGAAAATAAAACATCCATTCCATGATCTCTTCCATGCCTTATGGTAGGATACGTACCGTACCGTGTCATTTGGTGCGCCGGGCGGCGCATATGGCATCGGCAAAAACGGAATCGGTCGCACAGAGGTCCAGTTTTTCGCAAAGCTGGCAAAACCTCAATTTCCAAACATAGTTTAAGGTTGATAAACAAAGCCAATCATTCATCTACAATATCAGGTAGTTAATACTACACACGAGAATTTAAAAAGAAAGGATAGACGGGATTTGTAGTCTAATGGCTATACAAGTACAGCTGATCTGGCGATACTGGAGTAGCAACCACGGGCGACCAATCAAGCTCAAGCCAAAACAGTAAAATATCGTAAATGCGGAATTTCCGCCATAATTTTTCAAATCTGGACCACCCTGGCTCGGTACTGTTCGCTTGAGTCACGCAAGGCCGTTCATCTGGTTTGTCTCCCTGATCATTTACCGTCAAGAGAGACCCAGCGTGTACACACAATATGCCATTGTCGGGTTTTGTTTTCTTCGATTTGTCTTTTCCAGTGCTGCAAAGTTGGGGAAGTACGAGGACGGTGGTAAGTGATTTACCAACATCGTTGAAGAAAAAAACTGTGGAGCGCTGTTTTGTATGGCTGTCAAGGCAATGGTCGCCGTCGTCTAGTCTGGCCATCTATCGGTTCAGTGATCATTTCGTTCCGGTGAAAATATCATCACTGAATAAATCATTGCACCAGATCGGAGTGTGAAACGTGCATAAGTGCATCATCGGCTCGGGGAGAGCATGACAACAAGTGTTTTTGAGTGAAGCAGGGAAGAGAGTAAACCGAATGTACGGCGATTTTGTCAGAAATCAGGGAAAAGCTTCAATAGAATACAGTAAAGCATCAGCATGCGTTTTCTGAGTACTGAGTAGATGATTGTCGAAATAGTTTGGCATGTTTTTAATTCCTAATTCGACACCACACATCGTTCTTCAAATATTGGTCTGCCCGCGAAGCAAACAAGTTGATTGGATTCAATGAAAATCGTTCTCAGATCAGATTCATCTTTCACAGTAAGCAGTACGGAAAGCATCTTGGTTCAATATAAGGTACCCCGGGACAAGTGAGAATACGGGATAAGTGGGACCTTCCGCCATAGCTCGTTTAGGAAAAGTTTTTCAAGGGGTATTTTTCTAGAAAGTTGAAGATACAATAATAAGGAATGTATTTAGTACGAACAATATTGTTATTTTTATTACCATGTGCTCCTTGTAACAGTTGTCAGCTCAGCGCCATTTTCTACTTGCATAATAAATTGTGACACGTTTCACGTTCTGCATTGGCTCATAAATCGAATTACCATCGGTAAGTTACAACTTTAAGTATTATTACAAGCTGCTCACCATAAACAGGTATTTTGTTTTCATTTCATTTGAAAATTTCTATGGTCTAACTTACTCCAAAATATCTTAATATCCGGGGTAAGTGGGACCTATCAAAACAAGCACCAGAATTAAAACTTTTCTTATACGTTTCAAACATTCTTAGAGAGTAGCATTAAAACAATCAAACGTATGATTTTTATGCAAAAAAAAATCTTATATTACATAATTGCTCTTGCTTTAGCTTTGATCACCGTTTACTTTACGGTTTTCAGTTTATTGGTGCTTTTCGGTGATGGTTTATAACTTCTGTTGATGAATTTCATCTTCAAAAAAATTCCGCCGACCGTTCATCCGTTGAGGCGGCACACTTAATTCTTGATTCAGAATTAAGTGTGCCGCCTCAACGGACGAACGGTCGGCAGAATTTTTCTAAAGATGACCGAAAAAATAAAAGTAGGTTGAAACGTAAAAATTCATCAACGGAAGTTATAAACCATCAGCGAAAAGCACCAATAAACTGAAAACCATTACATAATTGCTAAAAAAGGAGAAAAAATGACAATATTTTTAATTTTTTTATATTTATTTTTGGAATACGAATTCAAAATTGAGCGAAGATAGTAATAAAATTTGAATTACATCATGAGAACGATTAATTTTCTATTTTTATTGAACTTTATTTGCTATTTCTACCAAATTCAGTAGTTGCGGAAAACAATTCCATCCCATTAAGTGGTTTTCCGCCATGTATGACAATAATAACAGAACATGTTCAAAAATTCGTTAATTTTTGAAAATTTACTTGCTGCATTTCGATTGATAACTTATAAATGATATATTTTGAACATGTTTTACACCTCTTTACGCTTTTTGTGAGAAATTTTCAGTTAAAATGAAATGCGACGTGATATATTATTAAATGTAGGGTTTCTTTCTAAAACGTTACGTATTTTATGATTGATCCCTTATGTACATCAAATATGCACTCAAAATAAAATATCTATGATTTATCAATCCTGATATTGCAACGGTTGACTTACTGATGTGGTTTTACGCACGAAACTGGATGTGTCCCGTTTTAGCGAGGCAACTGCGTCTAATAACTCATTGCACAGTGGGACGGATTGGGGTTTTAGGAGGAAAGATGGAACTCACGCCTTCAATTGCGATTTTACGTAAAAATGATGTTCTACAAAGTTGTTTCTATTATAAAAATATTTTTTTTTTGTTGGAACGAAAATTAGGGTGGCCCTTTGTAAAAAAAAAGATAACCATGAACACTTTTTTATTTTAAGGAATATTAATATAGTTTGTTCTACAAAGTTGAAGATCGGAAAATTTTAAGCTGATTTGACAAAAAAGTTTTTTCATAGCTCAAAAATTGACCGTTTTAGAACATTTTTTGCTATTGATGTAGGGTGGCCCATCAAAAATTGTTTTTTTGTGTTTAATTTTTATTATTTTAAGTTTCTCAGCAAAACTGTATTCCCATCATTTTTAGAACTAATTGAAACGCAAACATAAAAGATATAGCTAATGGAAATAAATAGATACAAAAGTCATTTCGTAATGAAAATTTAAATTTAATTCCTTGGACATAAAGTATCATCGATACTAATACCTACGATATACGAATGCAAAATGACAAATATGGCGAAAAAAGCTATCAGTTGATATCAGTGGAAGTGCTCTTGACAACAATAATCTGAGAAGTATGATCTGTTCCAGTGGTGACGCGATGCCAAAAAAAAAAATATTGATACATTTTTTTTCTGATGAAAGGTTAAAGACTTTTATTAACAAAAAAGAACATTTTTTATATGTTTGTATAGTTGGGAAAACAAAAAGAATCGTGTTGACATGACAATAGTGTTTCTCAGCTTAAAAATGTGAACAAAAACGTATTATTCTTCGGCGGGTCTGTTTTCTAATGATATGAGTGGTTCGTATGTTAATAACCGTGAATAACAGATTTTTAAATGAACTCCCAAATTTACTATTGAGTTCAATTTTTAAGCATGGCTTTCTCTAAATTATAGCCCTAATTAATCAAAATATCTAAACATGATCAAATAATGTATATAGTTATTCTCCTTAATCTAGGCTTGAAATTCAGCGTCATAATCAGAAATTGTACTCTAGTAATATACTGTTTCAGGTACGATGTATCTCCTACGGTGGAAAAATTACTTGTAAACAGATTTGCGGCAATTAAGCATTCGTTACTTTCAATCTGAATGTTTCCCAAAAGCCTGGCAAATCCCAAAACAGAAGTATTTGGAAGTTTGGAAGGAGCCATGCCAGGAAATTCAATTTAGAAAATATTTTCAAATGACTTTTCTCCTTATTTATATTGCTGAACTCCTTTGACTCTATTCGGAAGTACGTATACAACAATATGAAACAAGTTAGTTTCATATTCAGATTTAAAGCCGAAAGATAATTATTGTCATGCAAAAAAATCTTTTTTTTTTGCCCTAACTACATTTACATGTGAAAAAACTTCTGTTTTTCATGAAAAATGTTTATAACTATTCAACGACAAAATTGTACAGGCCTCAAAATATGCGTCACAGTCGGCTTTAAAGATGAAGAAAAACAACTTTGATGAGAAATCTAAAATAAAAAAAAATAAAACACAAAAACCTATTTTTGAAGGGCCACCCTACATTAACAGCGAAAAATGCCCTAAACGGTTAATTTTTGAGCTAGGAAAAAACTTTTTTGTCAAATCAGGTTACAATTTTCCGATCTTCAACTTTGTAGAACAAACAATATCAATATTCCATAAAATAAAAAAGTTTTGATGGTTATCTTTTTTTACAAAGGGCCACCCTAATTTTCGTTCCGACCAAAAAAAATTGTTTTTATAATAGAAACAACTTTGTAGAACATCATTTTTACGTAAAATCGCAATTGAAGGCGTGAGTTCCATCTTTCCTCCTAAAACCCCAATCCATCCCACTGTGCATTGTACATCTTTCTTCTGAGGTTTTCACAATTTCGAAATTATTCTATTAAATTTATGCACACACCAGCAAATATGTTGCCAAAATGCGACCGTGTTGTTGGATTTGCAAAATATTGACATTTGAAAATTATTCTGAACAATTTGTTTGAACTATCGTTTTTTTATATCCCACTTGCCCGGGGTACCTTATTGCATGAGAAAAAAAATGGATTCCACCAGTATTTCTCCCCGGAACAAATTTTGAAATTATACAAAATCGCCGAGCAAAAAAAAAATTCATGCAGTATTTGCTCAAGGATTCCTAGCGAAACTCCTGAAGCGTTGCTGTACTTCTGAAATCCAAGATAATTGCTTGTGGAACACCGAAGACATTCCTGAACTCCCGAGGAATTGCTGGATAAAATCCAGAAGAATTGCTAGAAGAACTCCGGGTGAATATCTGGAAGAAATGAATTTCGGAGGAATTCTAGGAAAACTCATGAGAAATTCCCGGAGGAACTCTGGATGACTTCTCACAAGAACTCTGAAAGATTTCCCGGAGGAAATCTAGGGGAATTCTCGGTGTAACTCCAGAAAAATTCCTAGTGGATCTCCGGAAGATTTGCAAACAATTACTGGAGGAACTCTAAAGACTTCCTGGAGAAAGTCCGATAAAATTGCTGGAGAAACTATGGCTGAAATCCGAAGGAATTTTCTATAAAGCTCAGAAGTATATTCCAGAGAAAATCTGTAGGAATTCTCTATAGAGCTCAAAAGTATATTCCAGAGGAAATCTGAAAAAATCTTTAAAGAGCTCAAAAGTATATTCCAGAGGAAATCTGAAGGAATTTCCGAAGCAACTTCGAAGAAATTCCTTGACGAACCCTGAAATTTTTTTTTGGAGTACCTCCTAAGTAATTCCTGGAGGAGCTTCGAAGGATTTGCTGGAGGAACTGCGGAATAATTTTTAAGAGAAACTCCGGAGAAATTCTGTAACTCTGGAGGATCTCCAAAGGAATTCCTGCAGAATGCATAAAAAAAAATCTGGAGGAATTTCCAACAAAATTTTTGAAAGAATTTGTGGGGCAATTCCGAAGCAATTGCTGGAGGAATTCTGAAAAACAAAAATTGTTGGAGGAATACCCGCTGCAACTCTGAAGGAATGCACGGAAGAACGCTGAAGAAATTCATTTAGGAACAATTGAGAAATTCATGCAGGAACTCCGGACGAAATTGCTAGAGACGAACTCTGGAGAAATTGCTCAAGGACTTCCAGCGAAATTGCTGGATGAATTCATGGGAGAATTCCAGAAAAATGCATTGAGGAATTCCTGAAAGAACTACGGAAAATTTTCAGAAGGAACTATGAAAGAATCTAGAGGAATTCCCGTAGAGCTCTGGAGGAAAATATAGGAAATTTTCCGAAGTAAATTGCAGGAGAATTCCTAGTATAAACTCCGGAAGATTTTTAAAGCATTAAACTGACGAATTTCTGGAAAAATTCCCGAAAAAATCCAGGAAGAACTGTGAAGGAATTCCAAAAGGAGCTCCAAAAGAATTTCCGGAGGAAATCTAATAGAATTCGAGGAGGTGCTTCAAAAATATAGATGTAGAACTCCGAAAAAAATCCATAAGACCTCTGGAGAAATTTTTGGAGGACCACCAGAGGAATTCCTGCAGGGACTGCGAAGCAGTTACTGGAGGAACTGTGGTATAATTTTAGAGAAAACTCCGAAGGAATTCCTTAAGAAGCTATAGAGGGAATCCCGGAGGCACTCTCGAGAAAATCCTTGAGGGAGCACTGATAAAGTTTTGGAGGAAATCCGAGGAATTTCTGAAGGAACACTGAAAAAATTCTTTGAAAATCAATGGAGAAAAGCCGAAGGAAATCCCGATGGAGCTCCGAGGCAATTCCCTGCAAAAATTCTTAATGAATTCCTAAGGAAAATTCGGAGGAATTTTTAGAGGAACTCTGAAGAAATTCCTGCAGGAACTCCGAAGAAAATCTGCGAAGCAATTCCTGGTGTGAATTCCCAGAGAAATTCCTTTCCTTTCGTAGGAATTGTTAATGACATCCCTGGAGGAATTTCTGGAGAAAATCCCCGGAAGATTTTCTGGAAGAAATCTTCAGAGGAAGTCCTGGGCGGATTCCAGGAGGAATTGTTATTGGAAAATCCCCTGGAGAACTCGCAGAGGAATTCCTGGATGTGGTAGCTAGAGTTTATATTTTAAGAATTTATGTATGTGAAGAAAAAATATTAATTTCAGTGTATACTATTTGCTGTCAGTGTACAATATATTTGAGAGGAATCTTTTGAGCGTGCTTTTGGTTGACAGTTCAAAAGAGAATGAGCGGAAAAAACGATTACAGCTTGATCGCGTGGTCGAGAACTCGAGAAGTCAGTTTAATGACGATTTTGTCGCGGATGGTTGTGCTGGTTCAAACCCAGCTCATGTTTATTCGGCCGATGGCGGAATCGGCCAAAAGTGATTATTTTAGCAGATCCGGATACTACAATGGCGCACCCGGTAGAACCAAAAAACCAGTTTAAATGCGGTTTTGTTTGTTTGTGAAAATGAATAATACAGAAAATGTTGGTAAGTATGATTGATTTGGGAAACGAATTCCCGATGATTTTACGGGAAAAACAGCGTCCCCAGTAGGCTTTCTGCTGGAAGGGCAGTGAAGTAGGCTGGAGTATTGACTTCCGATCGAACTCCCGACAATTTTACGGGAGAAAAAGCATCCCCAGTAGGCTCCCTGCCGGAAGGGCAGTGGTGTAGGCTGGAGGATTGATTTCGGAACGATTCCTCGATAATTTTACGGGAGAAAAAGCATCCCCAGTAGGCTCCCTGCCAGAAGGGCAGAGGAGTAGGCTGGAGGATTGATTTCGGAACGAGTTTCCGGTAATTTTACGGGATAAAAAGCATCCCCAGTAGACTCCCTGCCGGAAGGGCAGTGGTGTAGGCTGGAGGATTGATTTAGGAACGAATCCTCGATAATTTTACGGGAGAAAAAACATCCCCAGTAGGCTCCCTGCCCAGAAGGGCAGAGGAGTAGGCTGGAGGATTGATTTCGGAACGACTTTCCGGTAATTTTACGGGATAAAAAGCATCCCCAGTAGACTCCCTGCCGGAAGGGCAGTGGTGTAGGCTGGAGGATTGATTTAGGAACGAATCCTCGATAATTTTACGGGAGAAAAAACATCCCCAGTAGGCTCCCTGCCAGAAGGGCAGAGGAGTAGGCTGGAGGATTGATTTCGGAACGACTTTCCGGTAATTTTACGGGATAAAAAGCATCCCCAGTAGGGCTCCCTGCCGGAAGGCAGAGGAGTAGGCTGGAAGATGATTTCGGTACGAATTTCCGACAGTTTAACGGAAGAAAAAGCGCCCCCAGTAGGCTCCCTGCCGGAACAGCAGAGGAGTAGGCTGGAGGGGTTGATTTGCGAATGATGATGATGATGATTGATGATGATGATGCATGATGATGATGATGATGATGATGATGATGATTGATGATGATGATGATGATGATGATGATGATGATGATTGATGATGATGATGATGATATGATGATGATGATGAATGATGATTGATGATGATGATGATGATGATGATATGATGATGATGATGATGATGATGATGATGATGATGATGATGATGATGATGATGATATGATGATGATGATGGATGATGATGATATGATGATGATGATGATGATGATGATGATGATGATGATGATGATGATGATGATGATGATGATGATGATGATTGATGATGATGATTGATATTGTGATGATGATGATGATGATGGATTGATGATTGATGATGATGATGATGATGATTGATGATGATTGATGATGATGATGATGATGATGACTTTTTCACAATAATTGAATTGATAGAGTGGACAGAGGGGCGGATGTGGTGCTAGAGTTTATATTTAGAATTTATGTATGTGAAGAAAAATATTAATTTCAGTGTATTACTATTTGCTGTCAGCTGTACAATATATTTGAGAGGAATCTTTTGAGCGTGCTTTGGGTTGACAGTTCAAAGAGAATGAGCGGGAAAACGATTACAGCTTGAATCGCGTGGGCGAGAACTCGGAGAAGTCAGTTTAAGGGCCGTTCTCATTGCGCCGTGCCGGGTTCGGGCCGGGACCGGGAAGCTTTCATACTACGACTTAGCTTGTTTCAATCAGTTCACACTATACCGGGCTTCCACCGGGTTATATGCTACACGCATGACACACACACAACGACATAGTCCCTCAACATCAAATTATCTTGTCATATTCAAAACAAAACAAACTTTAATTTTGTGAGCTGTAATTATTTTTGAAAACGTTTCGGTTTCGGCTGACCTAGAGGAATTTCCAAACCGTTGCAGCAGAGTGAAAAATTATGGATTTGTTCTCGGAGGAGGAGTTGGCAATCATTGCCATTGCACTCGACGATGAGCAACTAGAACAACCCAAGAAAAAACGGAGGTTTTGGGTTCACGCAGCTTGGCAGAAACGCAGCAAGGAAGGGGAGTTTGCATCATTGTATAAGGAACTACAGAATGATGAAGACAAATTCTGGGACTATTTCCGAATGTCCGAGGAATGTTTCGACTCCATCCTGCAGAAAATACGGCCACTGATACAAAAGCGAGACACCAACTTCCGGAAAGCAGTGGGACCGAAAGAGAGGCTTGCGGTTTGTTTGCGGTAAGTAAATGTTTAGAAAGAATACACCCCTCAAGATGACCTGTTGATGAAATTTTGATCGGAATTATCGTGGGGATTTGCCTCATACGCAAAACCAGCGGTTTATTTTGTGCTGAATTTTATATTATAATAAAACCAAGCATTATTTGATTTTCTTACTTTTTGCCATTTTCGCATTTGTAGGGGTACCGCAGGGTTGGTAGCGGTTCTCTAATTAGTGACTTGGTCTCTATTTAAATGCAAGTGTCTATTTTAAATAAAGGCCTTTAAAGTCCCTTTTTTACAAAAAACGGTCTCTAAAGTCACTATTTTCCTTCTCCATGCAATGAATCCTGATTAGCAATACCTAAGTTTCCACAGTGACAACTTATTCATTTTTCCGAAATGCTATCCCTGGATTTCCTTTTGATTTTTCAATCAATTTCTATTTTTCACCGATTTTTCAGTACCGTTTTGACTCATATTCCGAACACTTAGCACATGTGGTTAGCTGTTAGGTGTGCTGATGGGAATGTTTGCTTAAACTTGTTTAGTATTGTTTTTGCTTAAACTTGTTTAGTATTGAACAACATTTTGATTCAAATACCGAACACTGTGTTCATTCTGTCTCATATTCCGAACACCTTGATTCAAATTCCGAACAGTACGAATAAATCGAATTCAAATGAAGTATTTCGCAAATAAATTTATCTGAGCTTGTTCTACTGGTCTCAAAATAGAGAATCAACATTACTCCCGCGGTATAGTTTATATTGGAGTCGTTAAAATTGAACTCAAATTGACTGCCGTTTCCTTGTTATTTTATGACATATTTCAGCGAAACATTTCAAGGAAATCGCCTTGCACAAACCGAGTGTTCGGAATATGAGGAGTTTGAGACAAAGCGGTAGTTACTTCAGCAGATCTTCCAGAGATTCTTCTAAGACAATATCAAGGGTTTAGCCCAGAGTTTTTGTAGAAATTTGTTATTTTTTTATATAAATTCATTCGTGAATTCATCTACGGTATATCTCAAGAATTTCTCCGAAATTCTTCCAGATTTTATTCAGGAAATTAATTTGAAAATTATTCAATCATTATCTTAGTTATTCAAAGATCATCGTAAGAGTTCATCAGGAATTTCTACAAAAGTATCATCATAGATTACTATAGGGTTTTTCATTTTTCTTCAAACATTTCTGTAGAATTTGTTTGAGAATTTTCTCGAAAAAAATCATTGGAGACTGTTCACGCACAACGCGAACAGTGTGCAACATTTCAACCCTGATCAGTTCAGTCATAGTTTTCACCATCTTGTTGATCCTCTCTATATAATCCATTCCCCCTATTCCCATTCATGTAAAAGAAGCACATAACTAACCTCGAGTCGCCGCGAGTATTTCGGCTACCACCACTAACAAACACCCTTTTCTACCTGAACCTCACACACACACTACTTCACGCAACCCTATCGACAAACTTGAGCTCTCCATCATCACACCACCCGGACCATCGATTGCAGCATCCAGTATGTAGTACATAAGACAGTGGAAATTTCCCACCGAAGCCATTTCACTGTGCATGCAATGATTCCTTCTACCTGCAGCCTATTTAAGGAGCTTGCGTGCACAGATATTCAGTTTCATTCAGTATTCAGTTTCTAGCCGTTGTATGGCACGCGAATAAACCGTCGTAGTTCGAAAACCGAAATCAAAAGTGTTTCCCTCACCGAAGCAGCCCAACCTAGTAGTCCTTTTCAGGACTGTTGTTGAGAAATCATTTTCACAGTCTGAGCTATCGACACCCCAGGCATTCCTTCAGGGGAAGGAATTGGCCGATCATCCCTGGCATTCGAAGAGGAATTGGCCGCCGAAGCAGGGATCCTTCAACCGAAAGGATTGCCCTCGTCCTCTACTGTCCGTGATCGGACATTTTGGTCCTTCGAGCCGGATCTGAGTGATCCGCATCCAGCGTGTTGCACCCGCAACCGTGGCTTGGCAATCAGCCGATTGCCCATCGTTCCCGTTGTTCCCGTCGATGCTCAGCAGAGTTGCTTAGGAAAATATTCATTGCTGCTTCGATGAGGGAAATTGCCTTCCGTAAGTGCGAAAGTAAGTCGCGAGTGAAAAAAAAAAAACAGTGAAAAACTGTTCCGAGAGTGCGTGAATCGTCGCCGCGGAAAGTGAAACCAAAGTAAAAATCGATCCATCAGTGAGAAAAGTTGCCACGTGTGCAACTTGTTGAACGTGTCGAAACACGGTCGTTCCTGTCGTCGTCGTGCGGAAGCGAAACGCACCATCGCCGCCGTGTTCGATGCCGATCGAGCACACACCAACGAAAACTGACCAGAAGGAAAGGATGGCGGAGCTGAAATCGCTTGTTCACCTACGCGGACAGGTGAAAGCGAAAGTGACGCGCATCCGCAATTCCGTCGAAGAAGCATCCGGAGCAGGAGCAGTGCAGTTGGATTTGATCCAGCTGAAGCTGTACCAACGAAATTTGGAAACCCACTACAGGGAGTATTGTGAGTTGCATCGCCAAATTGTGACTCTGACGCCCGCCGAGAAGCTGATCGAGCAGGATGAAGCATACATCGTGTTCGAATCCCAGCACAACGAAACCTGCATGTTAGTCGAAACGCTCATCCAGTCCATGACCGACACCACCGACATGAGACTGCAACGAAGAAACCAACAAGAAGAAGCACCACGCATCATCGTCCAGCAGCAACCGCTGAAAGCACCCATCCCCACGTTTGATGGGAAACCAGAGAACTGGCCACGCTTCAAGGCCATGTTTCTCGACGTGATGAGAACCTCCACCGATTCCGACGCCATCAAGCTCTACCACCTTGATCGAGCTTTGATCGGCAGTGCAGCGGGAATCATCGATGATTGCACCATGCAATCCAACAATTACGCCCACGCATGGAAGCTGCTGGAAGAGCGGTTTGAAGACAAGCGCCTCATCGTAGATACTCACATCTTGGGTATGCTACACCTGAAGAAGATGTCCCGATCCAGTGCAAACGAGCTCCGTGAACTGATCGACGATGTAACCCGGCACATCGACGGTCTGACCCTGATGGAGGAGCAAATGCTTGGAATGTCCGAGCGTTTCGTCGTGAACCTGGTTGCGACAGCGTTGGACAACCGAACCCGGATGGAGTGGGAATCCACGGTGCCCCACAAGCAAATACCCACCTACAACGAGACCATGGACTTCCTGAAGAAGCGTTGCGCAATCCTCGAGCGATGTGAAGACGCATTCGAGAAGCCCACCGTGAAGCCGATTCCAGCGAAGCATTCCAGCCAAATGAAGACTTTTGCTGTCACCGAGCAAGCAGAACCGACCTGCCAAGTGTGTGGCAACAGAAGTCATCCAATCTTCAAGTGCGACGCCCTCCGCAAGATGTCCGTTCCGGAACGAGAAGCCAAGGTAAGAGAGCTCAAGTCTTGCTTTAATTGTTTGCGAACGGGTCATAGGAGTAGTGCGTGTAAATCCCTCTTTAACTGTTGGAAATGTGAAGGTCGACACCACACCCTTCTCCACCCTAATGAATCTGATGTGTCTCCGCCCAAATCCAGATCCGATGATTCGGATTCAGAAACAAAATCCCATCCAATACAGTCCACTTCTGCCGTCTATCCCACCAAAAAATTCCACCATATGTGCAACAGTCTCTTGATGACCGCAATGGTTCAAGTGTTCGATGCCAATGGTGAACTTCAGCCTTGTCGAGTCTTCCTCGACAGTGGTTCCCAAGCAAACATTGTTTCTCGTGAACTTGTTCAAACCCTGAAACTCCCTCGGCTTGCAACAAAGGTTGATATTGTTGGAGCCAACAATCAAAAGTCATCCCTATCAGAAGTAGCGAAGCTCAGAATTCAATCTCGTTATTCCGACTACAGTGCGCAGTTAGAGTGTCTTGTTGCCGATCAAGTCACTGGCCCAATACCGTCAGCTCCCATCGATATCAAATCATGGAACATTCCGCCCGGATTTGCCCTTGCCGATCCAAATTTCCACATTCCCAGTGAAATCGATCTCCTCATTGGCATTCAGCACTTCTTCAAGCTGATGATGCCAGGTCAAATCAAACTCTCCAACGATCTTCCTATCCTCCAAGAAACCCGTCTGGGATGGGTGGTCGCTGGAGCTGTTAATTCTGCTCGTCCTAAGCCAGACAAGTACACAGTTGGTGTACAGTCGTTAACCGGTCAAGTAAATCCCTCCAGCCAAAACTGTTCACCCCCTCGTACAGTGTATAGTCCCACAGATGATCTCTCCCTCGATCCACCTGATATTCCGTCTTTCCCAAAACGATCGATCGCACGAAAAAGAAGCCCTGTTTATCCTTTTGTTTCCCAAAACCTTGAAGATACTCAATTCATGAAACAGATTCGTCAATCAACAAACCCACAAAGTTGTCAATTACCAATCCAAGTAAATGAGCCCCTGAAATTCAAACAGTCACGGAATCCTCCACCCACAAGTGCTGAAAACCCTCTTTACGATCTTCTGCTAGAATCCCGACAGTCTTTGGTGAATTCCCGTTCTTTCCCCAGTAACTGTAACCGTAAGACTAATTCGTCCACACTACTCGTTAACCAGAATAAAACCATTGCAACCAAACTCACCGTAATCAATCCAGGTCAACAACGTCCGCTTTCCGTTAATACCGTTAATGTAAGTAATTCCGCTAATTTGTCAGATACCCAGCCCGTAATGAATCCCAAAATTGATGTAGAACCAATGTCCTCAAATACGCCGGTTTCACACTTTTCGCTGGCGGGAGAATGTTCACGCACAACGCGAACAGTGTGCAACATTTCAACCCTGATCAGTTCAGTCATAGTTTTCACCATCTTGTTGATCCTCTCTATATAATCCATTCCCCCCTATTCCCATTCATGTAAAAGAAGCACATAACTAACCTCGAGTCGCCGCGAGTATTTCGGCTACCACCACTAACAAACACCCTTTTCTACCTGAACCTCACACACACACTACTTCACGCAACCCTATCGACAAACTTGAGCTCTCCATCATCACACCACCCGGACCATCGATTGCAGCATCCAGTATGTAGTACATAAGACAGTGGAAATTTCCCACCGAAGCCATTTCACTGTGCATGCAATGATTCCTTCTACCTGCAGCCTATTTAAGGAGCTTGCGTGCACAGATATTCAGTTTCATTCAGTATTCAGTTTCTAGCCGTTGTATGGCACGCGAATAAACCGTCGTAGTTCGAAAACCGAAATCAAAAGTGTTTCCCTCACCGAAGCAGCCCAACCTAGTAGTCCTTTTCAGGACTGTTGTTGAGAAATCATTTTCACAGTCTGAGCTATCGACACCCCAGGCATTCCTTCAGGGGAAGGAATTGGCCGATCATCCCTGGCATTCCGAAGAGGAATTGGCCGCCGAAGCAGGGATCCTTCAACCGAAAGGATTGCCCTCGTCCTCTACTGTCCGTGATCGGACAGAGACATCCCTGCAGAAATAATTGCTTGAGTTCTTGGAAATGTTCTAAACGAAATCGTGGACGAACCCCTAACGAAATCGATTGAAGAATCTCTAGATAGTTTACAGGATTTTCTTGGTATTTTGTAGGAATTCTTTACTATAAGAAGCTAGTATAAATAATAATAAATGAATACTGGAAGATATTATGAAAAAAAAATGCATACATGCTGAAAATATTATGAAATCTTCGGACTTTGCATGATTTTCAAAAATGTTTTGATCACTAGATCCGTATGATTTTCGATACACCCAAATTGTGTGTAACCGGATTTTTATGTTTTACTCAAATATGTTCACTTGACTTCGACAAGTAAACATAATAGCCTTTAATTTTGATTTATTGACAAAGAAGCTCAGCAAATAAGGTATCGTGTGGTAAGTGGATACAGAAAAATCAATAGTTAACTTCATTGTTATGTACAACTAACGTTAATTATGTAATTCAAACTATAATTTATTCTTTTTTTTTATAACGTTATCTTTTCCTAAGTCTTTTCTGGTTTTCTGCTTTAAGCCTGATTCGCTGCTGACAAGTAATTTCTCGGCCTATCTTGATGCATGGCAAATTTCTGCAAGGAATCGATCAAGAATGCGCTTTTTTCTGATCGCAGTACGCACTTGAAAAGAAATGTCAGTTCAAATGGGAGTCATTGTAGAAAATTTCTGCAAGGAATCGGCGGGAAATTTCTTTAGCGATTCCTTTTCAGTAGCAAATCAGGCTTTAACAATGATTACGTACACGGTGCTCCCCTGACCGTTATTATCAGAAAAAAATCTCCATCAAATCTGTGCGCACCACCCGTTTTCTATGGCTAAGCTGCATGTCTGGGCAAAATTTCAAAAAAAAATCGTAGGGTCCGTTTTGCAGTTAAGCCCTTTTGATTGTATATTGTATATTGTACTAATTCAAAGGAAATCTGAGATATTTGAACGGATTTTCAATGGCCGTGATTATCAGAAGAAATATACCATCAAAATGTTGTTCAAAGTTGGTTTGTTTAGTTATTTGTAACCTCTTGGTGGAGTTTTGAATGAGAAAATAGGCGAAATTTGAAGTTACGCTCTTTTTGAGGTGTAACCATTGAAAACACTAATTTTAAAAAGAATAATTGGGCAAACTATTACTGTTGAGCATGTTCAAATGTTTTCAATGACACATTGCACTCACATACCACAAACGTCTTTCACTATCAACTGATTTTCCATAGGCTCAAGTGCTTTAAGGCATTACGGAGCTAATTTCATCATGTAACCAAATTAGTTCTTGTATCACAATATTCTGGATAGGTTGGATAACCAATGTACTCACGATTCAGATTATTTATATGCTACTGATTGCTACCTGTTGTATATCAAATTCGAAGCATACGTCAAGAAGTACTTAAAGAGTTATGTTTTTGGTAACGGGTAGCAGTGTATGGAATAAAATAAAATCAACGACGTAGAAAGCAGCGATTTAAAATGGAAGAATAGAATATCCGTTGTTGTTTTGTTTAATGGATTTCATAATCGTAGCATTTACAGAGCTTAATATTAAATGTTTGTCTTTGTCAGTTTGAAAAACTTTGTGTAGCTTCCAAAGTATGTTTTTTTTTCGTTTGTAAAGGGTCATGGCAGCTGGTGCGTCTTTACTTCACATGCACAGCTCGTGATCGAAAAAAATAAAGTTTACATATAAATCTTCAGTTTGTGTAGGATTCAAACCATATTGTTGTAGGTAGTCCAGCAGGTAATCAACAGGGCCGCAGATCAATTTACAATTTTCCGGTAATTAAAACTGGAATTAACGTAGAATCCATGAACAACTATATGTTTATTATTTTTAAAATATCTTTTTAAAAATATACCACTTAACTTTAAGATCCATTAGCCCGAATACCTGAAGACCAGTACCGTGAGTTTCAGTTCCAAGAATGGCATTACTTTGAATTCCATTATCACGAGATAATATCGTTAAGGTGAAAATATATCCGGGACAATAGCATTCAACGCAACAGTGCGTTCAGTGTAATGAAACTCGGGATACAGAAATTCTGGGAAATGAAATTCGGGTTTAAGGTTTAGAATCTTCTCAAGAGAGTTTTGATACATAAGGAAGATATGTAACACTAAGCCTTGCAAGTATTATGATTTTAAAATCAATGAAACCAAATAATAACGCATGTTTCTTACTTCTCTTAAGCGTATTTCAAGTACTGATGCTTTCTCATCGCAAGTTAGCCTGAGAATGAGTAAATTGATGTTTCTTTCACTATTGTATTTATCCAGGGCTCTTATGGGTTTGGGTAATCGAAAAGACCGGGAAACCCAAAGGAAAAATTATAGATTTGTGCAAAATCTAAATGTAGTAATGTATGCTACAAATGTAGATTTGTGCAAAATCTAAATGTAGTAATGTATGCTACAAATGACCACAAAAGTATTGACAGTAGTGTTGCTCGCTGTCACTATCAATGCTTAAATTTTGCTGATTTAAACAGGCCGACTGCGATACAAATCGGATCATTCCATATCACATCAACATCATGCTGTCTACTCCCTCACCAGTGCATTGATGGCGATAGACTATGGATATCACTGATGGGTTAAGTTTAGCTTTAAATCAAGCAGATAAAATGGCAATTTATCTGTACGATATTTTTGACAGTGTTGCAGATAGATTGAAACTATGTGTTGGTCACTGAAAAACATTAACAGCATGGATAATTACCACGTGATCACTCATTCTGCAGTGATTATGATCTAGAGTGCGATGTCGCATCACTGCTGTTGGTTGTCAAATCAAAGTGATATTGATAGCTAGCAAGTTTTTTTTTTTTTTTTATTTCTTTATTAGTATCATTCCAAACATTACATTCATTTCTTATATCTAGGTGTTCTGTGTTATTAGACAACACTATCATCCTAATTTGGTAAAACAAATTTAAGATTTAATTAACATTTTGTTAACAACATATTACATTTCAGTTGCCGTAGCAGTTCAGTTTTTTTACAGATGAGTTGATTTCACCTGCTTATAAGAGAAAAAAAACGTTTTTAATATACTTAACCTAACTTAACCTAAACATATAACGCATTAATTGTGGCAATAGAAGATTGTAACGATTTTTGCCTGAAATTATTTATTATTTTATTTGACATTTGTTCCAATGTTTCAACATTGGATATTCTATGTAACTCATTGGTACTATACCAGGGAGGAAGTTTCAGAATCATTTTCAAAATTTTATTTTGAATTCTCTGCAGAGCTTTCTTCCTGGTATTACAACAGCTAGTCCATATTGGTACAGCATACAACATGGCTGGCCTGAAAATTTGTTTGAATATCAAAAGCTTGTTGTTAAGACAAAGTTTTGATTTTCTATTAATAAGGGGATAGAAACATTTTACATATTTATTACATTTGGCTTGAATGCCCTCAATGTGATTTTTGAAAGTTAAATTCTTATCTAGCATGAGCCCTAGATACTTAACTTCATCTGACCAATTTATTGGAACCCCTCTCATCGTGACAACATGTCTACTTGAAGGTTTCAAATAAAGAGCTTTTGGTTTATGTGGGAACATTATTAGTTGAGTTTTGGAAGCATTAGGAGAAATCTTCCATTTTTGCAAGTATGAAAAAAAATATCCAAACTTTTTTGCAATCGACTACAGATGACACGCAGGCTTCGTCCTTTGGTGGAGAGGCCTGTGTCATCCGCAAATAAAGATTTTTGACATCCCTGAGGTAACTCAGGTAAGTCAGATGTGAAAATATTGTATAAAATTGGTCCCAAAATGCTGCCTTGAGGAACACCAGCTCTTACAGGAAGTCTTTCAGATCTGGAGTTTTGATAATTAACCTGAAGTGTACGATTTGACAGGTAACTTTGAATTATTCTAACAATGTATGTTGGAAAATTAAAGTTTTTTAATTTTACAATCAAACCATCATGCCAAACACTGTCGAATGCTTTTTCTATGTCTAGAAGAGCAAGACCAGTAGAATAGCCTTCAGATTTGTTGGAACGGATCAAATTTGTTACACGTAAAAGTTGATGAGTGGTCGAATGTCCATGGCGGAATCCGAACCGTTCATTGGCAAAAATTGAATTTTCGTTGATGTGGGCCATCATTCAGTTCAAAATAACCTTTCCAAAAAGTTTACTGATGGAGGAAAGCAAACTGATTGGACGATAGCTAGAAGCTTCTGCAGGATTTTTGTCTGGTTTTAAAATTGGAACAACCTTAGCATTTTTCCATTTGTCAGGAAAATATGCTAATTGAAAACATTTGTTAAATATATCAACTAAAAATGATAAGCTACTTTTTGGAAGTTTCTTGATGAGGATGTAGAAAATTCCATCATCGCCAGGAGCTTTCATGTTTTTGAATTTTTTAATAATAGTTCTCACTTCTTCCAAATCAGTCTCCCAGGCATTTTCGAAAACGTTCTCTTGATTGAGAATATTTTCGTACTCCTGAGTAACTTCATTTTCAATTGGACTAGTAAGTCCTAAATTAAAATTGTGCGCACTTTCAAACTGCATAGCAAGTTTTTGAGCTTTTTCGCAATTAGTTAGTAATAATTTGTTTTCCTCTTGCAATGCCGGTATTGGTTTCTGAGGTTTTTTCAAGATTTTAGATAATTTCCAAAAGGGCTTAGAGCCAGGGTCCAATTGAGAAATTTTATTTTAAAAATTTTTGTTTCTTAATTGAGCAAAACGTTTCTTGATTTCTTTCTGCAAATCCTGCCATATAATTTTCATAGCAGGATCGCGAGTGCGTTGAAATTGCCTTCTCCTCACGTTTTTAAGACGGATCAAGAGTTTAAGATCATCGTCTATAATCAAGGATTCAAATTTTACTTCACATTTTGGAATTGCAATGCTCCGGGCTTCAACAATGGAATTTGTTAAAGTTTCAAGAGCATTGTCAATATCAAGTTTAGTTTCTAAAGAAATGTTAACATCAAGATTAGAGTCAACATACGTTTCATATATATTCCAGTCGGCTCGTAAATAATTGAAAGTGGAGCTGATAGGATTGAGAATCGCTTCTTGGGATATTTGAAATGTAACAGGGACATGATCAGAATCAAAATCAGCATGAGTAACTAATTGGCTACAAAGATGACTAGAGTCGGTTAAGACCAAATCAATCGTAGATGGATTTCTAGAAGAGGAAAAACATGTGGGGCTATCAGGGTATTGAATTGAGAAATATCCTGAAGAGCACTCATCAAATAAAATTCTGCCGTTGGAATTACTTTGAGAATTATTCCATGACCGATGTTTGGCATTGAAGTCACCAATGACAAAAAATTTTGACTTATTGCGAGTCAATTTACGCAAGTCAGTTTGGAGCAAATTAACTTGCTGTCCAGAGCATTGAAAAGGCAAATAGGCAGCTATGAAAGTATAATTACCAAACTGTGTTTCAACAGAAACACCTAAAGTTTCAAAAACTTTAGTTTCAAATGATGAAAACAGTTGATGTTTTATACGCCTATGTATGATGATTGCAACTCCCCCACATGCCCCATCAAGTCTATCATTACGATAAACAAAAAAGTTAGGATCTCTTTTGAGTTTAGATCCAGGTTTTAAATACGTTTCGGTAATAACTGCTATATGCACGTTATTAACCGTAAGAAAATTAAACAGCTCGTCCTCTTTACCATTCAGAGAACGAGCATTCCAATTTAAAATATTTAAATTATTATTTGGATCCATTAGAAAAACGTAATCCAATAACAATTTGATTTGTAAATTTTACACCTACTTGGACTGCTTCAGTCATAGTGGTGGCTTTGAACATTGCATCAATCATTAGATTCAATTGTTCAGTTAGAAAATTAAAATCAGAGGCAGACATGTCATGTGATTTCCCATTAGAATTTCCGGTAGACGAAGAAGCGGAGTTACCTGTGGCGGTAGGGTTTTTTCCATTTGATTTGAAACAAGTAGAATGGGTACCCATTGATCGAACAGGGGAGGAGTTCGAATTTCCTGCTACGATATCGGCAAAGGATTTACCGTGGGTAGATACATTCGAAATTGAAAGATTCGCACGGCTTCCCGACGGATTAAAATTAATTTGTGAATGAGCATGATTATGATCTTCCTGATGGGTATGATTCATGATCAAGCGATCGTTAACTGAAAAATGAGCATTGTTCGATACTCTACCAGGCAAATTCCGGAAACGACCGTTATCGTAACGGATATTATCTTTCATCTGCCTGGCACGAGCCTCAATGACCCTTTTGCGTGAAGGACAATTCCAAAAATTGGACTTATGGTTAGTCCCGCAATTACAGCATATGAATTTGGTGGTATCTTCCTTCACTGGACAGACGTCCTTGGCGTGAGAAGAACCTCCGCAAATCATGCATTTAGCATCCATGCGACAATTTTTTGTACCATGACCCCACTTTTGGCACCGACGGCACTGGGTGGGGTTCTGGTAATTTCCTCCAGGTTTCTGGAAATGTTCCCATGTCACACGGACATCAAACAAAAGTTTTGCTTTTTCTAAGGCTTTAATATTATTTAGTTCTTTTTTGTTAAAGTGAACTAAATAAAATTCTTGAGAAAGCCCTTTCCGAACAATGCCAGATTGGGTTCTCTTTTTCATAATGATTACTTGGACTGGGGAAAATCCAAGTATATCATTTATTCCATTTTTGATCTCTTCAGGTGATTTATAGTCACTTGAGAGACCTTTGAAGACAACTTTGAACAAACGTTCAGTTTTGTCGTCATAAGTAAAAAATTTGTGCTTCTTCTCTTCAAGATATTTGTGAAGAAGTTCACGATCTTTAAGAGTTTCCGGCAAAACGCGACAGTCTCCTTTCTTTGCGATTTGGAAGGAAACCTTGATTCCCCTAATGGAGTTCAAGATCTCCTGCCTAAATCCCGCAAATTCGGAACAACTGACCACGATAGGCGGCACTCTTTGCTTCCTCACTTGAATCAAAGAGCCTGGGCTAGAGGCTGCTTCGATTTGGTGTTCGGAAAATTTGTCTAGAGCATCGAACTGATTGCTCATTTCGACACAATTATTCATTTCACCCTTGGAAGAAAGTTCGCATTCCGGGGAAACGTCCTTTCTTCCATTCTTGCCACGTGTAGTGACAGTTTTAAAACCCACTTTTTTGGAAGGAAGTAGTGAATTCAGAGATTCACCCTTCCTTTTGTTTGTTGTTGATACCATGTTTAGTTAATAAACGAAAGAAGACGTGACCTTCGAGAGGTTTTTTCCCAAGACGGTGTCCAAGAAGGATTACCACCGCTAGCTTTCGCCAACGGGTCCAACGAAAAATCGAAGGCACGGGTCCAAACAAGGATCGTAAAGGGATCAATAGTAGAAAAAATAGTACTGAAAAGTACTGTTTTAGTAGCACTGAAAAGTACCGTTTTTAATTTTAGCACTGAAAAGTACTGTTTTTGTAGCACTGAAAAGTACTGTTTTATTGCTTTAGGTAGTTTTTAAGAAAACTTCCAAGAGCAGAGAGAACTCGTGTACGCACAGCACGAAGGTACGATGCGCACTGTGATAGCTAGCAAGTGATATTGATAGTTTTGGACCATCAGCCATCAGCTGACATGATTGATATTAAACAACTCTGATTGACAGTGGTCTAGAGTTCTATAGTTTAGCCAATAGTCCATTACTAAGCGGTTGAAATTCAAGTTCTAGCGCAGTACAATGTTAGCCGGAAAAGTCGAAGGGGTGGCTAGTTGAACTATAACAATATTTGTTTAATAATAATAATGTCACAAAAATGGCTCCGTAATGCCTTACAGTGCTTGAGCCTTTGAAAAATTTATCAATTGTGAAATACATTGGCGACATGTAGTTGCAATATGTCATTGAAATTATTTGAACATGCTTATCGGTATTAGAATGCCTAATTAATCTATTTGAAATAAGTGTTTTCAATAGTTACACCTCAAAAAGGGCGTAACTTCAAATTTCGCTTATTTTTTCATTCAAAACTCCACCAAGAGGTTACAAATAACTAAACAAACCAATTTTGAACCAAATTTTGATGGTATATTTCTTCTGATAATCGCGGCTAAAGAAAATCCGTTCAAATATCTCATATTTCCTTTGAATTAGTAGACTTATACAAAAAAAGGGCGTAACTGCAAAACGGGCCCTACGATTTTTTTGAAGTTTTGCCCAGACATGCAGCTTAGCTGGATTGGTGAGCACAGATTTGATGGAGATTTTTTTTCTGATAATAACGGTCAGGGGAGCACCGTGATTACATAAGGCGGCATCCATTTATTACGTAACGCTAAAATTGAAAATTTTCGACCTCTCCCCCCACTCCGTAACGCTTTTTGTATGGAAAATTTTAAAATTTTTGTATGAGTCGTAACGTTTGAGCCTACCCCCTCCCCCCTTCTAGCGTTACGTAATTTGTGGACGCCGCCTAATATATTTTTATAATTCAGTTGAAAATATAAAAAAATCGGTAATTACAAAACCAATCAAAAGGTTCATTTACAAATTTCATAGCGCTGAAAAAGACTTTTTTACACCCACCCATCCCCTCGGTGTTCATAAGAATCCCGTAAGAAAACTACGGATACCGCAACTATAGAAACTGAAATTAAAAATATATCGCAATTAAAGGAACCGTATACTAATGGTGGAGGTATTATTTTTCACTGACTACGATGAATTTATTTTTCTCATCAAGTAATATTTCGTTACTTCCAGTTACAAAAGTAATATATACAGTCAAACCTCCATGAGTCGATATTGAAGGGACCATCGACTCATGGAAATATCGAGTAATGGAACAGAAATCCTTTGGAAGCTGTTTCGTGGGGCCATCATACTGCCCATAACTGCATATTTGTCACATTCGAAATTTTTGACAATTTCGAGTTAATATCGTGCAGGGTCATCAAATGATAAACCCTTTCGATCCACTTACTAAAATCTGTGAGATTGTTCTATAAAACTCAAAAAAATACCATGTTGTTTGTCACATTGGAAATTGTAACCGTATAACAGTCACATTAAAATTATACACGAGCTTCGTAGTGTTTTAGCAAAGAAATTTCTATCAGAATTATTTTCTGACTATTCACCCAATATGCCATATGAGCTGTACGAAATTTCAGCCTCAAATAACCTTTTTTGAATTCTTGGTAATTTTAAGAAATTTTAGTTTCTTTCCATACTGCTTTAAAATGCACACTTGGTACTCCATTTACTCAAGGCCTACTTTTGTCGAATGTTACAAATATGCAGCATAGTAGCCACGAAATTTAATTTTTGATAGATATGTCATTTGCCCTAGTTCTCTGAAATTTGTTCCACAAATCAATACAAAAATTAAGTTCTATACTCAAATCAACCCCCTTCCTTCCTATTATCCTTTTAGCACAATATGAATGAAAAGATTGGAGGCTTCATGTTCGTCGGTGTTTAAGACATCTTTATTATTTAATTACCTTTTTTTGTTTCATAGACACCGTGAACTAGCTTTACGCATTTTACAAAATTAAGTTAGATTGTCAAGTAATTCAAAAACGGTGTCATCTTAAGGACATTATTTTACTCAAGATACTTGTAAGCTACTTCTCACTAATTAAAATTCAAAAATATTTCAGATACCTTGCAACTGGTGATTCGCTGAAAACAATATCATTTAGCTACAGATTGGGTGTTAGTACCGTTCAGCAAATCATCAACGAAACATGTCGTGCAATTGTTACAGCACTAATGGAAGAGGTTATGCCGAAGCCTACAGGAGAAATGTGGAAGCAAATCGCTGCGGATTTTTACGATATGTGGGGCTACCCCAATTGTATAGGAGCACTTGATGGAAAGCATGTAACGATACAAGCACCTCCAAACAGCGGATCTCTGTATTTTAATTATAAAAAGACGTTCTCGATTGTGCTACTTGCGCTCGTTGATGCACATGGTAATTTTATTGCCGTTGATGTAGGAAGCTATGGACGAAGTAGCGATGGAGGAATATTTGCCAAATCACAACTTGGGAAAGGTTTGGATCGAGATCAAATGGCAGTACCAGATGACGCACCATTACCGGGAACAAACCAATGTGCCCCATTTGTCATCGTAGGCGACGAAGCATTTCCCTTGAAAACGTACCTTATGAGACCATATCCTGGTTTGCATCTTGACCAAAAAAAGCGTGTCTTCAATTATCAGCTGAGTTTAGCAAGAAGAATCTCTGAGAACGCATTTGCTATGCTCGCCGCATGGTGTCGAATGTATCACCGCACAATACATGCAAACCCAGAAAACATCGACTTTATGATTCTTGCAAGTTGTGTGCTTCACAATTATATACGACGATTCCACGGAAGCGCAGTCTGGTACAATCGATTCCCAGCAACATTATCTGAGGATAACATAATACCCAGTTTTGTGAATCTTCCAGCTCAAGGAGGTAATTCTTCCAAAAATGCATTCCAAGTACGTGAAATGTTCAAGAACTACTTCAACTCTGAAAGAGGCGAAGCATGATGACACTATAAGTTTAATCCATGTTGCACTAAACATAATAAAATTTTATTATTCTGTTATTCATTTGTGTGCCTTTTCTGTGGTTTAGAAAGCAACGTACCTTAATCCGTGGTAACATTGATCAGTTTTTTGAATATTTCCTTACCATTTCAATTGGAATAGCAAATGTTGAGAGTTTTGTATTTTTAAAACAAGTACTGCTACCCATAGCTCGTGACTGTATACTGTATTTTGTTTCTGGAATGATTTAAGTATGTTCAACATAATATTTCAGGCGATTTTTTATTTGGCTGATATGGGGTAACATTGATCACCCATGTAAACAACGTTCGGTTATATTGAAAATGTCGATACTTACTTAAATCATTGCTTGTGAAGCCGAAGATGAAGTAACGCTTACAACCAATCGCTTACAAGTCATTTACTTTTTGAGTTATTTTAAAATTAAAGGTAGGCAATTTCCTTAGGAAACATAATAGTCTTAACAGTAATTAGGTTTTTTTTTTGTCTTTATTTAAGAGGCTTTCAGCCGAACGCTGGTTCACTTCCTAGTAATTAGGTAATGTAGCCTAATTGAACATTCTCATGAAAATTTTGACAACGGAATCATTTTCAGCGATGCCATTTTTAGTAAGAACCACATTTTCCTTGCTCATATCGCTTACAGAACATATGTGAGACATGATTCTTCGGTAGTGTCATCCTTAAAATTACGGTACTTGTCAAGTTGAGCTAATCAAACCATATGCATATGATGTTAAAACTATATTTTTTTTTATAATGCTCATAAGTCATTACATGAAAAGTAATTACAAATTAATTTACGATACATGAACCAATGATAAAAGTACATAGCGCATTTATTGCTAACTTCAATGATAGTCATGTTTCATAAACCGAGCTGTGTTAGGTGTGCTGTAGAGCGGTTAAAGATTCTTTTGCTCTACACCGTTCATTCGATTCTAGATCAAATTCTGAGTGTCCTCCCCAAATTTGAATTCATTTGGATAAAACTGAGACTGCACAGCCTCTTCAAAGTGTGTATGTTAAGGGATAGAGCTACGCTGATACTTCTACATTGCTCTTTTATCTTCTGAACCGATTTAAAAACAGTCATCCAAATGACGGATCCTTGAACGTTAAAACATCGATAGTGACTTCAGGCGAGTCACTACGATCGACTCCTTTTTCATATAAAATATGCTCTCAAAACTCATGAAAATATTGAGTCATGGAACAGTTATCCTTTGGAAAGCTATTCCGAAGGACCATGTATCAAATATTGTTTTTAGCCTTTTAATACCCACATTTTTATTTTAGATTTTAGTCTAATTTTTCGCTATCTAAAATCTATATAAACACGTTTTGGGCAATAATTTTTTTATTCGCAAATTTATAAATGTTGATTTTTGATTTTTCTATTTTTTATTTTTGGGCATCCTTCTTCTGGGTACTGTTTAGAATTGTAGAAAAATAAAAATATGTATGAATTTTTGTAATACACGTCAAACTAGATCATTTTGATTTTCGAGTTAGGAAAAAATACACACAATTCCAAAAGTTAACCCGTCTGAAGTAGGGGTTTTCTCATGGAACATCGACTTATGGAGGATTCACTGTAACTACTTTAAAGTGAAGATGCATGGAAGTTAAATCTCAAATTTTCAAGAGCACAAATCTGAAGAACCAGACAATCGATCATGCTCAAAATTTGATCGATTGGTCACCACCAAATGTTCAAATTCTTGGCTTGAACAGATATCTGGTTCTTCTGACTTATGTCATTGAAAACCTGAGGTGTGGCTTCGATTCAACTTCATCTTAAGAACGACTTTTAAAGTTATTCTGTGTTGCATATGCTTGTCCCTGATAAAAATATCAATTTAGGAACGGAAGAGCTAATAGAAATAATAAACCATGTGGCTATCTATCAATTACATAAGACAATTTCAATTTGTCTGCGATTTTGTTGCATACCATGTATTAGGTATGGAAAAATAGGCTACAAAGGGAATGGGAGTGTCGAAAATTGACCAAAATATGCTACGCTATACTGCCTCAAGTAATTAATGGACGGCCCTTACAGAGGAAGAATGTTGCTGGCGTCTCTGTTAGAACGTTTTTGGTGATGAGATAGGCGGGACTATAAGTGTCAGCGTGGAAAAATTTTGCAGTTCTTATCTCTATTGTACTTGCTGTTGAAGATTTGAACGAGTTAGTTTAAGATAAGGATGAATAGAAGCTATGGCTCAAATTTTCAAGAGCACAAATCTGGAGAACCAAACATTGGTCTGCACCGATGCTCCTTGACCTTAAATACGTTTGTGCTGTAGGGAGAAACATCTGTTCGCAATAGGGTAATTCGTCTATTGTTATTAACTGCTGAAATTATAGCCTATTGTTGATTTTCTGGTTATATGAGTAGAGGTGACTAAATACAAGGTGATTTAAACTATTAAGACACAGACAAACAGACGTAACGTATAGAACAATTTTATTAAAAATCCATCGCTCACTTCACACAATGATCACCGATTTGTACAAAAATCGATTATGTGCAACAATGCCTGCAGATGGCACTAGTGTGAAATTTTAAACACCAAGGAAGATGATGCGCGTGCCTTTGGACGTTTTGTATGGAACATAGGAAATATTAAATTATCGTTAAAAGCGTTGTATTGTTAGTGTTACTTCTTCTTGTCTGTGGATAAAGGCTCAATTTCTCATAAAAGTACGAAAAACTATTAGTGAAACATACTTACATCCGATGCTTATGTATCGTTTTAATTGAAAGAATATCTTTTGAGAGATAGATCGAAGACTTAAGATAAGACTTACTGGAATTCATGTTGTGTATTTCTTTTGATTTGCATGTGATAACTATTACTACGTATTGAGAAATATAATATTACTTATGATTGAAAGCTTCGATGAATTGCTGCATTGTGAGCGGGTTGTTGGTACCAAAATCTATTATTTTTCGGCGTTTCGGGATGGTTTCATTGACGTTGTCATAGCTCGTAGATGGTGTTGGATCAACGTTTAACGGCGGCTGAAGTGTAATAATCGTTGTTGGCATCGTGTGTTGCATGTAGGACGGACTGGTACATTGTGGTGCAACTGTGTCTGAGACACATGGCTCGGGTGCGATGTTGGGGTGCGAATGGAAGTTGAAGATCGGCCGTGAAGATTGTGGTGTTGATGCTGTTATTGAAGAGCCTGTTCGAATTGAGAACGTCGGTCGTGGAGATTCTGATGTTGGTGGTCTTATTGGAGAAGGAGTTCGAATTGACCGCTCAGACATGATGCTGTATGACGGCTCGTTCATGATCAATGTGTTTGGCAGCGGTGTTGAGGAATCTGAGCGAGGCGACATGTTCAAATTCATGTTCGTTGATGGAACGTTGGTTGGATCATTCTCATGTTGCAGGAGCATTTCCAGTTCGTACTTTTGCACAACACCGAAAATCTCTGCTCTAGCCTTATGTAACCTCATCCGATCCAACGTTTTGAGTACCGGTGCTATTCCTCCCAAGAACGTGTCCACCGGATGAGGTTCTGTGTTGGACGTTTTTTTGGCAATCAGGAAATCCATCAATTTCGAAGAGGCAGAAGCAGTGTCCTGTTTCGTATTTTTTTTTCGAGCGTACGGCGATTTTTTCCGAGCGAGATTTTTCGATGTTGGATGTCGCGGTTGAATCAATTGGGACTCAGGTTCATGACCCACAACTTCGTCTTCGTCATTATCAAGATCGTCCGACAATCCTGCATCTTCATTTTGCGCTGGCTCTCTTGGATGATCAATGCTGCTGATGGTATTTCTTTCTTCGAATGATTGTTGAAGAAAACTTAACATGTCCCTGTACTTATACGGACGAATCCCAGACGCTGCCTGGCCACTTCTGGTCACTTCTTTCTTAAGTGACTTGCGATATTGATCGCGAATGTTATTCCACCGGTTTTTGCATTCAGTAGCTGAAAGCAATAGATATAGTCAAATGGCTTGTTTTGCAGAATAATAGGAAGAATCATTTAGTTTTTTGAAATCTGTAGAGGAATCACTGAAGAAAAAGCGTTATAAGAGACACAGTTCTTATGGTATTTTATCATTTTGGTGGTGTTGTTAAATGTCTCGTATGCGTTAGGAGATAGCAAAGTACTGTCTTTGGCAAAGTTTTGGTACAATCTACTTTCAAGGACTGAGGATAACCCTTCAAATTGAGAACTCGGCTGATAGCGGCGCTTTCTCTAGCTTAAATTGATGAGCCTTTAAAGTATATGGATACTGATCCATCTCATCCTGATGAACTTACTGGAAACTCTGTCAGAATTTATAGCAAAATTTCTCTTCAGCTACTTGAGAAATTCCTGGATTAGCATCTTAGGAAACAATCTTAGGAATATCTCAAGAAATTCAACAAAGCCAACAAAGCCCCTCCAGGAGCTCCTACGCTGATTAGTTCAACAACTAATCAACAGTTTCTTCCAGGAATTGCATAAAATAATCCATGAGCACTAATAATGTGCCCCAAATCAGCATAATAGATAATAGGCCCGGGTCAGATCTTTTGAAGGGGGCCCTTGATACAAAATGAGCCAAAAACACCAAGCATAAGAAAGTTTAGTTTTATGAAAATAAAATCTATAAAAAACATCGGCAAATTGTAATATTACTCAAGTTCAACAATACACATCACCACTTCGTTATTATTGCGTACATAAATCAGCTGTACCAAATACTTGAAAAGACTTACATAATTTATTATGAAAATGAATTTAAACTGATTCGTTCTCAGTCAGTTAAAATTGTGGACGCACTTTTAACTCAGCTTCCATAGAAATATTGTTAGAAAACCTCAACACCTTTGGATAACCTGGAAAACTTTAAAAAATCTTGTACAATTCAGAGAAACACATGAGATTTACCCTCGATCTGCTGACAAGTTTTAGAAATAATTACATGGGCCTTTCCAAGGCTTATATTAAGGTCCCTTGCTTTGTAATTTTTATGTTGAAGATATTGACAACTGTTTAGAAGAACAATACAAACAGACAACTTGCACGTAATTCTACAGTCTCTATGGTCTCGGATCAAAATTATGGTGAATTTTATGCTTTAAGAAAAAATCGCAATATGGAAACAAAGTTATAAAAATATCAATAAAAAATTAAAAAAATGGGCCTACAAATGGAAAAAATGTAGTAGATAATGGAAACATCGGATTTCCGGTAGAGTGATGCTTTCGATAAAATAGTAATTTCAGTATCCTGATAGTGAAATCATGAAAATGTGAATTACAGAGAACCTTCGTCTACTTTCATCTTTTTTTCTTTCAAGGGTATAGAGCACTATAATTTTGGCAGTATCTTTCCAGAAAGATATAACAGTGAAGAGTTTTAAGGATTTCTATATAACCTTAGAAGTTTTCGTAAGTGAATAGAAGGAATTGAAACAAAAAGATTCAGATAAAAATCTTTTGGAGTCTACTATATAAAATAATTTCATGTCATAATATCTCTTTTGTAAATGATATCGGATTTGGATATGTAAAATATAAAGGCCCAGATATCCTTAGTGGTAACGCGCAGCTTTTTAGCAAGACCAAGCGGTCAAAGATCTAAAGGAAATTTTCTCGACTTCCCAGGGCATAGAATAGAGTACCTGTCATTCGATATACATATGCAAAACTGATTAATCGACAGAGAAAGATCTCAGTTAAGGCGAAGTAGGCCATAATTGAAATTTGTACGCGGCGTTGATGATTGTTGCTAATTTATCTCACGATTTCGAATCAAAGAAAATCAGTTGGTTTTGCACTGACACAGCTGAAAAAGTATCAGCATACTTTATGCATGTTAGCGCGTACAGTGATACTTTTTCAAGTCAATACAAACTATCAAGATTGAGTTTTATCACTTTGAAATGCAAGCTGAGAAGTCATCATTGTTGCCAAAACGAATGACGGGCTACTTAGCTTTAATAACTGTGGAAGTGCTCATAAGAACACAAAATTGAAAAGTAGGCTCTGCCTTAGTTGGGACGTAACGTTAGAGAGAAGTATAAATTGTGAAATATAAAATTATAAATTGTGTTTCACATTTTGTTTTCATCCTCGGGGGCCCACTTGACTGAGGGCCCGGGCGTTTGCCCCTTGAAACTGCGGCCCTTTAATAATTTATCAGTGCGCAGGTTAGACTTTAAATGAAATTCAAAAAGACATGTTTTTGATAAACAGATGAAAATATTATTTGCCGAATTTCCTATTTAAACATTTCATTATAAATAATTTATATAAATCAAATATACTTATTTTATCATAATTTATAAATTATTATTATTAATATTTATATTTTAATAAATAATTTATTTAATAATAAATCTTCTTCTTCTTGGTATAACGTCCTCACTGGGACAAACCCGCTTCTCAGCTTAGTGTTCAATGAGCACTTCCACAGCCCCAACAATAAATAATAATAAAAAAAACATAAATTACGACAAATTTATTCGCGATAACTATTTTAAGGTTAAATTTATGAAATATTTTATTGAAAATTAAAAAAAATATTTTATTTTTGAAATAATATTTTGAATAAATAAAATTTTTAATTTATAGATCTAAAATAAATTTATTTCTTAAAAAACAAGATATATTTTAAAACGATTAACATTTCATTTCTCATTATATTTTTCAAATAATTATTCCACGGTAACTTTTATACATTATTAAATCTTTAAAATTCTTGAAAAATTAATTTAATAATTAATTAGTAAATAAACCCTGATACACAAGGTACAATTATAAAAAAATTCTTTCCAAATAGAAATCTTTCAAATTATTTCAATTTTATTTTACAATACAAATATACTATTATTTAAATGATTATTTAAAAAAATAAAAGCAAAACATTATTAAATGTATTTTTATTAATTAAATAAAAAAAAATATCAATTAGAATTGAATTGCACAACTTTCTTTTCAATGTATAGGAGATACTTTTCTAATTAAGCTTTAAATTGTCTTTCTAGATACACATTCCAGTACATCTACTATGTCACAACTTGACATATTTAAACAATAAGAACAATGGGCGATATAAACATGTTTTAGAGCTAAAATCATAAAAATAATCTTTTTTATTTGACTATTAAATCAATTCGATTTTTTTTTCATTATTATTAATTATTGAAATAAATTTATTGTAATCCATCTCTATTTAAACATAAACTGCACCTTGATCTGACATTTTATTTAATAAAATATTGAGAAAATTAAATCTTATAACATATTCTGATGACGACGATATACGAATCAAACAAATTTAAGTAAGGTTCAATGTGAATTATCAATAACAGGACAGGTTTCTCTAAATAGACCAAAATACCGCCATTTTTTTAATTTTCAGAATATAACTAATAGTACTTTAGCATTTATATATGTATTTTCAATAATAGGTTATATAATCCTATTTTATATCAAAAAGTTTGTAGCTAAAATTATTTTTTTAAATAATAAATTGATAAATTAAAAAAAATCATTTTATAAATTTGTATTAAATATTAAAAATTATATTATATCAAATTTCCCATTTTACCTAATACTAAAAATTTTTACTTGCATTATTTGTATAAGCGCGGTAGCTGGCACAAATTTTACCAATATTATATAGATCTAAAAATCACAAAGCTATTGACTGTTTAACGATAAACTTGCGACGATCGACGCGCCACCATATTTCAAATAACGGAGGATATTAGAACTAACTTGGAGGTGATGGTTTGGAGGTTATTTGGCAATTTGAAATCCCCTCCAAACATCGCTCCAGAAATTCTATAACGAATTATTCCAGAGAAATTATTCAATGAGTTCTTATAGGGATGGCTGGAGAAATTCTTGCAGGAGCCTAAGACGGCATCCACAAATTAGGTAACGCTTTAGGGGAGGGGGGGGGGTGGGAGTAGGCTCAAGCGTTACGGTTCATACAAAAATTTAAAAATTATCATACAAAAAGCGTAAAAGAGGGGGGGGGGAGATGGTCAAAAGATTCCAATTTTAGCGTTACGTAATAAATAGACGCTGCCTAAGAAGGGATTCACGAGGAAAACTCTGGAGGAATTCCTCACAAAAATCCCCGGAACATCAAATATGCTTTTCAGTTAAGCAGTCTTTATTTTTTTCAAAGTTCTATTTATAATAAAGGCTGCGTAGACGAAAATCATATATCATTAATATATACAGTCGATTCTCTACCAGTTCATTCCTGAAACGATTTCTAAAGGAAATCATGTATCGATTTTTCTGAAGAAATTTCTGAAGAAAAAGCTGGAGAAATCTCTGCAAGAATCCCTGTAGAGATTTACATAAAGAAATCCTTGGAGGAGTCTTTGGATAAACTCCTGTAGAAATCCATGAAGGATTTTCTATGTCAATTACTGAAGGACTCCTGGAGACATCTCTGGAGGAATCACTGGAGAAGCCTTGGAGGTATCCCAGGAAGCATCATTGTAGAGATTTTGCTGGTGGAATCGCTAGAGAAATCCCTGGAAAACCCCTGTAGAAGGAAAATCCCTGGAAGAATCTTGATATAAATATTTAAATGGATAAATTTCTGGAGAAATCTGTGGAGAAATATTTGGATATATCCCTGAAGAGATTTAAAAAAAAATATGTAGGGATTTTCTTAATGTTATCCATGGAGAAATTTTCAGCATAAGTTCTGATGAAATTCTAACAGGAATTCATGGGAGAATCTCTGGAGAAATACCAAGAAGAACTCTTGGGGGAATCCATGGAGTATTTTTGGAGGCCCAGAACGAATCCCTGGAAGATTATCTTGGGAAATTCTTGAGGCAATTCATGTAATTTCATTGAGAAAGTCGTGAGTTTTAGAACACCTGCAAAAATTCCTTGTAAAATCTTTGTAGGATTTCCTCGTGGAATCATACCTGTAGCGATCCGTGGAGGAATCCCGTAAGAAATATCCGGAATAATTTTTGGACGCATCTCGAGAGAACTGCTTGGAGATATCTTTGTATGTGTCCTTGGAGGAATCTTCGAAAGAAATTCTGGATAAATCACTAGAGAAACATCTTTAGTAATCCTTGAAGAGATTATTTTAGTCTAACTCCTGGAGGAATTCCTGGAGAAAGCCCTGAAAATCTCTGTGCAAGGATCCTTGTAGACACTTTCCTGGAGGAATCCTTGCAAAAGTCTGTGGAAAATTTTATGGAGGAATACCAGAAGAAATTAGTTGTAAAATCCCTGGAATCCCGTGAAATTTCGAAGTATTCCTGAAACGAATCCTGGAGGAATCCTTGGGGATATTCCTGGAAGAATCCCAGTAAAGCAACTTTGTCGAAGACAGCATCCTGCTATGTACTCGCAATCTTGAGTTATCGTTTAATAAGCTCCAATCGGAAGTCCATATCGACGCTAGCGCCACGTGGTGGTCGAATTCTGAACTAAGTTGTATCCTATGTGTAAGTCCTTATCCTCCTGAGCAACTTTGTCGAAGACAGCATCCTTCTATATGCTCTTAATCTCGAGTTATCGCATAATCATTCCCTACCAGAAGTCCATATCGACGCTAGCGCCACTATGTGCTCGCAATCTTGAGTTATCGTATGATTATCCCCTACCGGAAGTCCATATCGACGTTAGCGCCACGTGGTGGTCGAATTCTGAACTAAGTTGTATCCTATGTGTAAGTCCTTATCCTCATGAACAACTTTGTCGAAGACAGCATCCTTCTATATGCTCCTAATCTCGAGTTATCGCATAATCATTCTCTACCAGAAGTCTATATCGACGCTAGCGCCACCCGGTGGTCGAGTTCTGAACTAAATTGTATCTCATGTGGAAGTCCCTATCCTCCTAAGCAAATTTGCCGAAGACAACATCCTTCTATGTGCTCGCAATCTTGAGTTATCGTATGATTAGCCCCTACCGGAAGTCCATATCGACGCTAGCGCCACGTGGGGTCGAATTCTAAACTAAGTTGTATCCTATGTGGAAGTCCTTATCCTCCTGAGCAACTTTGCCGAAGACAACATCCTTCTATGTGCTCGCAATCTTGAGTTATCGTATAATTAGCCCCTACCGGAAGTCCATATAGACGCTAGCACCACGTGGTGGTCGAATTCTGAACTAAGTTGTATCCTATGTGCAAGTCCTTATCCTCCTGAGCAACTTTGTCGAAGACAGCATCCTTCTATATGCTCCTAATCTCGAGTTATCGCATAATCATTCCCTACCAGAAGTCCTTATCGACGCTAGCGCCACCCGGTGGTCGAGTTCTGAACTAAATTGTATCGCATGTGGAAGTCCCTATCCTCCTAAGCAAATTTGCCGAAGACAACATCCTTCTATGTGCTCGCAATCTTGAGTTATCGTATGATTAGCCCCTACCGGAAGTCCATATCGACGCTAGCGCCACGTGGGGTCGAATTCTAAACTAAGTTGTATCCTATGTGGAAGTCCTTATCCTCCTGAGCAACTTTGTTGAAGACAACATCCTTCTATGTGCTCGCAATCTTAAGTTATCGTATAATTAGCCCCTACCGGAAGTCCATATCGACGCTAGCGCCACGTGGGGTCGAATTCTAAACTAAGTTGTATCCTATGTGGAAGTCCTTATCCTCCTGAGCAACTTTGCCGAAGACAACATCCTTCTATGTGGTCGCAATCTTGAGTTATCGTATAATTAGCCCCTACCAGAAGTCCATATCGACGCTAGCGCCACGTGGTGGTCGAATTCTGAACTAAGTTGTATCCTATGTGGAAGTCCTTATCCTCCTGAGCAACTTTGTTGAAGACAACATCCTTCTATGTGCTCGCAATCTTAAGTTATCGTATAATTAGCCCCTACCGGAAGTCCATATCGACGCTAGCGCCACGTGGGGTCGAATTCTAAACTAAGTTGTATCCTATGTGGAAGTCCTTATCCTCCTGAGCAACTTTGCCGAAGACAACATCCTTCTATGTGGTCGCAATCTTGAGTTATCGTATAATTAGCCCCTACCAGAAGTCCATATCGACGCTAGCGCCACGTGGTGGTCGAATTCTGAACTAAGTTGTATCCTATGTGGAAGTCCTTATCCTCCTGAACAACTTTGTCGAAGACAGCATCCTTCTATATGCTCCTAATCTCGAGTTATCGCATAATCATTCTCAACCAGAAGTCTATATCGACGCTAGCGCTACCCGGTGGTCGAATTCTGAACTAAGTTGTATCCTATGTGGAAGTTCTTGGTCCCCGAAGCAAGTTTGCTCAAGACAGTACGTTCCTATATGGCCTGCATCTCATACAATTTGGTGATGACTGCAGTTTCCTGGACTGAGTGTACTGTAATTCCACGTGTCCAACATCGTCCCCTTCGTAGCCGATTCCCGGTGGCCACTGGAACCGGAACCGGTATTCCAGGTAGTGACCACAATTTTGAGCAGTATATATTTTGAATGCGGCATAAATTCTATTATTCGGTTAATATTTCGCTGATTTACAGGGGTATACATTCCTGGGTCATAATGACCCCAGTATCTTATTAAGTTGTTTCTCTTAACATCCGCGGAAGGTTAAAGTATTGAAGATGAATTAGTTACCAGGATTTGCCTTGTCAAATGTAAAAAATAATTGACTAATTTTTAGATGATCTATTTGACCCTTCTCAATGTGGACCACGTCTTTCTCTTTTTTGTCACCTTTTCAACGAGATTTTTTTTTTAACCTTAGTAAGGACCTTGGGTCTTTTTCGACCCATTTCAAAATTCAAATCAATGTAACTTTTGATTGAAATAACCTACCAATTTGAAACTTTCTGACATTTATTTTTATGTGGGAAATTTTGTTTTTGCGGAAACAAAAGTTTTGAATGACCCCTAGGGGGGCTTCCATAAAAAAAGTTACAAATTGTGACTTAGGGTCGTTTTCGACCCGAAAATTCAAACAGCTCGCAAAAATCAGTGTGTTGACCGAATTTAGTTCTGTTGGGCTTAAATGAAGGGCACACATGTCTAGTTTCAGAAACCCTCCCGGAGATCCGGATTTGGCCACTGTGGCCACCGGGAACCTGCTACATCTGAAAAAAGTCCCTTTAGAGACCCTTACTTTGACGACCTGTAGTTTCGTAACTAAGCAAGCAATCTAAACCGTTCTCATATTGTTGAATAGGTATTCACGTGGACTGGGAATAGAGATTCTCAAATCACTTAGTTATCCATACCCGGTTCCGGAAACCCGGAACATCCGAAAAGTAAGTTCCCATCGCAGTTCTGTATATGTAATTCACATCGGTACTATTTGGTTGATGGATATTTTGACATAATTTTTTTCTGTAATAAGGAACCAATTACCGGCGCACATTCCCTGAAAAATTTGGTCCAGTATGGTCCATTCGGAACCGGTTCCTGGAGTCCCGGGAGGTGGCCAATCTGGGCAATTCGATTAAATTACTAAGATTTGAACCCCAAAACCAAATGAATTGTGTCCAATTCTTTACGATTTTTTATGTTTGGATGTATTTTGCCAAAAGATTGAATGGATGGTTATTCTGGTCCTTTTGGAGCACCGGAATGGCCACCGGGAAACCCGTAATATGGGACCACTAAGTTTTAGCACCAAAACTAGGCATGCGACGGTTCATTCTTCATGATTTTAAATACCTGTGACTCTGCTAGTTCAATTATTGATGAATGACCACTTTGGTTCTTCTGGCCTACCGAAATAACCAAGGAATGGCCACCGGAGATACCCGTATTGTGGAACATTTTAGTTTTTGTACCAAAACTAGGCATGCGACGACTCATTCGTCATGATTTTGAATCTCTGTGACTCTTCTAGTTCAATTTTTGATGAATGACCACTTTGGTTCTTCTGGCCTACTGAAATAACCAAGGAATGGCCACCGGAGATACCCGTATTGTGGAACATTTTAGTTTTTGTACCAAAACTAGGCATGCGACGACTCAATCTTTATGATTTTGAATACCTGTGACTCTTCTAATTCAATTATTGATGAATGACCACTTTGGTTCTTCTGGCCCACCGAAATAACCCAGGAATGGCCACCGGAGATGCCCGTATTGTGGGTCATTTTAGTTTTTGTACCAAAACTAGGCATGCGACGGCTCATTCTTCATGATTTTAAATACCTGTGACTCTGCTGGTTCAATTATTGATGAATGACCACTTTGCTTCTTCTGGCCCACCGAAATATCCAAGGAATGGCCACCTGAGATACCCGTATTGTGGAACATTTTAGTTTTTGTACCAAAACTAGGCATGCGACGGCTTATTCTTCATGATTTTGAATCCCTGTGACTCTGCTAGTTCAATTATTGATGAATGACCACTTTGCTTCTTCTGGCCCACCGAAATATCCAAGGAATGGCCACCGGAGATTCCCGTATTGTAGAACATTTTAGTTTTTGTACAAAAACTAGGCATGCGACGACTCATTCTTCATGATTTTGAATCCCTGTGACTCTGCTAGTTCAATTATTAATGAATGACTACTTTGGTTCTTCTGGCCTACCGAAATAACCAAGGAATGGCCACCGGAGATACTCGTATTGAGGAACATTTTAGTTTTTGTACCAAAACTAGGCATGCGACGACTCATTCTTCATGATTTTGAGTACCTGTGACTTTTCTAGTTCAATTATTGATGAATGCCCACTTTGGTTCTTCTGGCCTACTGAAATAACCCAGGAATGGCCACCGGAAATGCCCGTATTGTGAGATTTTTAATATTTTGTGCCAAAACTAGGCATGCGACGGCTAATTCTTCATGATTTTGAATCCCTGTGACTCTGCTGGTTCAATTATTGATGATTGACCACTTTGGTTCTACTGGCCCACCGTAATAACCAAGCAATGGCCACCGGAGATACCCGTATTTTGGAACATTTTAGTTTTTGTACCAAAACTAGGCATGCGACGACTCAATCTTCATGATTTTGAATACCTGTGACTCTGCTAGTTCAATTATTGATGAATGACTACTTTGGTTCTTCTAGCCTACCGAAATAACCAAGGAATGGCCACCGGAGATACCCGTATTGAGGAACATTTTAGTTTTTGTACAAAAACTAGGCATGCGACGACTCATTCTTCATGATTTTGAGTACCTTTGACTTTTCTAGTTCAATTATTGATGAATGACCACTTTGGTTCTTCTGGCCTACTGAAATAACCCAGGAATGGCCACCGGAGGTGCCCGTATTGTGGGTCATTTTAGTTTTGTACCAAAACTAGGCATGCGACGGCTCATTCTTCATGATTTTGAATACCTGTGACTCTTCTTATTCAATTATTGATGAATGACCACTTTGGTTCTTCTGGCCCACCGAAATAACCCAGGAATGGCCACCGGAGATGCCCGTATTGTGGGTCATTTTAGTTTTTGTACCAAAACTAGGCATGCGACGACTCATTCTTCATGATTTTGAATACCTGTGACTCTTCTTATTCAATTATTGATGAATGACCACTTTGGTTCTTCTGGCCCACCGAAATAACCCAGGAATGGCCACCGGAGATGCCCGTATTGTGAGTCATTTTAGTTTTTGTACCAAAACTAGGCATGCGACGGCTCACTCTTCATAATTTTGAATACCTATGACTCTGCTAGTTCAATTATTGATGAATGACCATTTTGGTTCTTCTGGCCCACCGAAATAACCCAGGAATGACGACTGGAGATACCCGTATTGTGGGATTTTTAATTTTTGTGCCAAAACTAGGCATGCGACGGCTCATTCTTTATGATTTTGAATACCTGTGTCTCTTCTAATTCAATTACAGTATGGACCCGATTTTGTCAGCCCCTCGATGATTTTTTGGCTGACAAAATGGAAAACCTGACAAAATCGGGTCAATTTTTTTTGTTTCCGTTATTCAAATTTTGACGTGTTTATATTTGCTTATAAACCGCGTTCAGAACTTACTTGGGCTCTTAAGGGGGCGGTGGACATGGGTGTAGCCAGTTTTTTATCAGGAAAAAAGGGGGGTTCTTAAAATTTCATTCACGATTTTCACTCCTAATCGATCATTATACACTACCTCTGCACCCTATTTGCATGGAACATAAAACGTGATAAAACTATGTAAGATATCCATCCAATTTTTTCACCTAAGTAAAGTGAAGTTCAAAATGCGTCTTGTTTAAGTGTTGAGTTACGGGACCATTTTGATTCGTGGAGAAATAATTATTTGAAAAAAAAAATCTGAAGATCCGATTCGTTGTGGTCCGTTTGATCAGCAATTTTGTTATGGCCTGTAAGACAAAAGGGACCAACCTGAATTCCTAGTTATACATGACCGTTAAATTATTTAAGAATTTATCCCAAAACACCGAAATTTTTAGATTCTTCTTCAAAATAGCAGCAATAATTGCCTTCAAAGAATGTTCCATCCGGAGTTTTCCACATAAATTTTCCTAAAATGTAGTTTAAAATTCATGCAGAAGTGTTTTGAAGATTTTTATAGAATTACTTCAGAAATTTTACAGACAGGTAAATACGAGTGCTGGAGAATTTAAACACAAGATTAATTCCCGAAGTACATATTTTCCATCGTCCAGAGGGGAGGGGGTATTGTCATTGCCCCCTATGGCTACGACCATGGGTGCATGACATCAAACATCATCATCAGTTTCAATGTAACACCACGTTTACGTTTATATGACGAAAACAATGTTTTGACGAATTTAAAATAGGTTGACAAAATCGGGGGCAGACAAAATCGGGGGCTGAAAAAATCAGGTCAGTACTGTATAGCTGAATAAGCACTGGTTCTTCGGGACCACCGAAATAATTCAAGAATAGCCAATGGAGATACCCGTATTGTGGGACATTTCTGTTTTTGTACAAAAACTAGGTATGCGACGGCTCAATCTTCATGATTTTGAATACCTGTAACTTTTCTAGTTCAATTATAGATAAATTACGAATTTGGTTCTTCTTTACTACCACAATAACCCAAGAATTACATCTTAGATACCCATACTGTGAGATATTTAAGTTGTTGTACGGAAACAAGGCATGCGATGGCTTATTCTTCATGATTTATAATACCTGTGACTCTTCAGGTTCAATTATAAATTAACGGCCACTCTGGATAATTGTTACCACCGAAAACCCCCAGGAATGACCACCGGTGTTATCTCTATCTCTATGAGGCCTTCCTTAGCCGAGTGAATAGAGTGGGGTCGTGGGATCGAATCTCACCAGAACGATTCCATTATTTTTCACAAATTTTACATATCAATATGTCCAAGTTGATTTTTGTGTTTACGAACTTCAGGTTTCATTCTCGGTCACAATCAACTAGAGTGATCATTCATCTATAATTGAACCAGAAAAGTCACAGGTATTAAAAATCATGAAGATTGAGCCGTTGCATGCCTGGTTCTGGTACACAAACTGAAATGCCCCACAATACGGGTATCTACGGTGGTCATTCCTTGGTTGTTTCGTTGTAGCAATGAGCCAAAGTGCTCATTCATCTAAAATCATCACTTGTATCCAAAATCATGACGAATGAGCCGTCGCATGCCTAGTATTGGTACAAAAACTGAATTGACACACAAAACGGGTATCTCCGGTGGCCACTCCTAGGTTGTTTCGGTGGGCCAGAAGAACCAAAGTGGTCATTCATTAATGATTGAACTAGAATAGTCACAGGTATCCAAAATCATGAAGAATGAGCCGTCGCATGCCTAGTTTTGGTACAAAAACTGAATTGACCCACAATACGGGTATCTCCAGAGGCCATTCCTAGGTTGTTTCGGTGGGCCAGAAGAACCAAAGTGGTCATTCATCAATAATTGAACTAGAAGAGTCACAGGTATTCAAAATCATGAAGAATAAGCCGTCGCATGCCTAGTTTTGGTACAAAAACTAAAATGACCCACAATACGGGCATCTCCGGTGGCCATTCCTTGGTTATTTCGGTAGGCCAAAAGAACTAAAGTAGTCATTCATCAATAATTGAGCTAGAAGAGTCACAGAGATTCAAAATCATGACGAATGAGTCGTCGCATGCCTAGTTTTGGTACAAAAACTAAAATGACCCACAATACGGGTATGTCCAGTGGCCATTCCTTGGTTATTTCGGTGGGCCAGTAGAACCAAAGTGGTCATTCATCAATAATTGAACTAGCAGAGTCACAGGGATTCAAAATCATGAAGAATGAGCCGTCGCATGCCTAGTTTTGGTGCTAAAACTTAGTGGTCCCATATTACGGGTTTCCCGGTGGCCATTCCGGTGCTCCAAAAGGACCAGAATAACCATCCATTCATTCTTTTGGCAAAATACATCCAAACATAAAAAATCGTAAAGAATTGGACACAATTCATTTGGTTTTGGGGTTCAAATCTTAGTAATTTAATCGAATTGCCCAGATTGGCCACCTCCCGGGACTCCAGGAACCGGTTCCGAATGGACCATACTGGACCAAATTTTTCAGGGAATGTGCGCCGGTAATTGGTTCCTTATTACAGAAAAAAATTATGTCAAAATATCCATCAACCAAATAGTACCGATGTGAATTACATATACAGAACTGCGATGGGAACTTACTTTTCGGATGTTCCGGGTTTCCGGAACCGGGTATGGATAACTAAGTGATTTGAGAATCTCTATTCCCAGTCCACGTGAATACCTATTCAACAATATGAGAACGGTTTAGATTGCTTGCTTAGTTACGAAACTACAGGTCGTCAAAGTAAGGGTCTCTAAAGGGACTTTTTTCAGATGTAGCAGGTTCCCGGTGGCCACAGTGGCCAAATCCGGATCTCCGGGAGGGTTTCTGAAACTAGACATGTGTGCCCTTCATTTAAGCCCAACAGAACTAAATTCGGTCAACACACTGATTTTTGCGAGCTGTTTGAATTTTCGGGTCGAAAACGACCCTAAGTCACAATTTGTAACTTTTTGTTAGGGACTAAGGAAGGTTAAATATTAAAAAGCGAATCCATGGCATTGTGTAAACAAGATTTTTTTGGCAATGTCTGATATAAAAGTATTTTCTTTACAGTTTTCCATTGGTGGGTCGCGAAAACTAAGCCGGATGTCTAGATGAATCGTGCATCCAAAAAGTTTGGGAACCCATGCCATAGAAGAACTCCTTATGGACTCCAATAAGGAACTTCTGGTGCAATTTCTGGAAGAAATCCTGATGAAATGCCTGGAGAAACTTTTAATGGAATCCCTGGAAGAACTCTTGAACATCTCTGAAAGATTTTTAAAAAGCATCCTTAAATCCCTTTAAAATCCAATAAGAACTCCTGATAAAATCCATGGAAGAACTCTTGATGGAATCTTCTGAGAATCTCGTGAAGCAATTTGAAAACTCATGGTGGAATCCCTATAAGTTCTTCTAATGCAAAGGCTGGAAACACTTCTGATGGAATCCCTGGAGGAATCCTGGTGAAATATCTGAATAAATTCCTGGAATCTCTGATGGGACTTGTGATGGAATCTCTAGAGGAATCCCTGTAGGGACTCCTGATAAAATATGTTGAGAAACAGCTGATGGAATCCCTTAAAAAAAACCTTAAATCCCTTTTAAACTTAAACAGAACTCCTGATAAAATCCATGGTAGAAATCCTGATGGAATTTTTAGCGAACCTGGAGGAACTCCTAGAGCAATCCCTGGAGGAACTCGTAATAGAATAAGTGGAACTTCTGGTGGAATATCTGAAGAAACTCTTCATGGAATCTCTGGACGAACTCCTGTTGGAATCTCTGAAGGAATTCTTGGTGAAATCTTTGTAGGAACTTCTGGAGGAATCTCTAGAGGAACTCCTTATGAAATCCTTTGAAGAACTTTTGATAAAATCCCTAGAGAAAATCCCGATGGAATACCTTAAACAACTCCGGATGGAATCCTTAGAGGAGGTCTTGATGAATACCTAGAACTTCTTATAGAATCTTTGGAATTTCTCCTAATGGAAATCCTCTTCTGATGGAACCTCTGGAGGAATATTTGAGTGGATCCCTGGAGGAACCAGATTCCTTGGTTAAAAAACGCTGCGTTTATATTGGTGGTTGGTTTGATCTCCTTGCAAAATTGGACGCCTCCTTCCCCAGAGAGAATGACGTGCCGCACTTGAGAAAACACCTCAATGTTATGTTAAACAGGGAGCAAAAAAGTGCGGCGTGTCGTTCCCTCAGGGAAAGGCCGGTGAAGTTTTGGGCAATTACCCAATTATCGAACAAATATTGCTTTTACTTACCTTCCTTTCCAAGCTCACTGGCTATGGTGGTCCAGATTCGAAACTTCCGCGCCGAATCCAAATATTTTGGATTTCCCAAATCGTATAATATGGGCTGTTGCCTCACGAGCTCAATTAATCGCTCGTCATCAATGTTTGAAAACATTTTCACTTTTTAAAATTAGCTGATTTACAAGAAACGGAAAAAATGAGAAATGCTGATCCTTTGAGAAGAGAAAAACAAAGCTAAACTATATTTTGACAGATAGCTCTGGTCGTATCTGTTCAAAAACTCACAAATACAAACACGACAGAAAATATGCTGCCAGCCGTGCGGCTACCGGGGCGGCTAGAATATCGTTGCCAACGATTTTTAATTTCAGCCCGGTTGCACCCCGGTTAAACCCCGGGCACGGCACGGGAGCTTTGGTGTGAACGCTCACATATAAAACACAAGAAAGTTATTCAAAACATAACCCGGTCGGGCCCCGCGCGAGTCCCGGCCCCGGCCCGGCACGGCGCAATGAGAATGGCCCTTTAATGAACGATTTTGTCGCGGATGGTTGTGCTGGTTCAAACCCAGCTCATGTTTATTCGGCCGATGGCGGAATCGGCCAAAAGTGATTATTTTAGCAGATCCGGATACTACACTGGAGAAGAGGTGAGTTCTTGGATAAATCCCCGAATGAATTCCTGGAGCAAATCGACAGAGGACAACAACCTCTAGAGGAGTTCCTGGAAGAAATCTCCGCAGAAATTCCTAAAAGAAATCACCGGATTAATTCATGAAAAAGATTCCTGGAAGAATTCCCCAGACCCATATCTGAAGGAAACCCCAGAGTAATTCCTGGAGAAAATACAACGAGGAATTCCTGGTGGAAATCTTGTTTTACGCATCGGAGGAACTTCGGTAGAATTCCTGGAAAAGCTCCTGGAGATTTCTGTTGTTGGACTTCGTTGATGAATCTTCAGATGTGTTTCCGTAGAAATTCAACGACGAATTCCTAAAGGATTCCCCGGAGAAATAACCTGCTGATTCTTGAAGGTGTCTCTGAGTGAATTTCTGAAGGATTCCCGAAGGAATTGCTGGAAGAGAAATAAATATGGTTAAAAAAACAGCAACGATGGAATGTTGCTCCTGTTTTTGCTTATCTCAAATCAGTAGGAACTAGAGATAGAGACGGTGGCTGTTTTAGCGAGAAAAATCAAAACTGGTAAGAAAACATGTGTCAAGCCAGTTTTGGAACAGCTCAAATCTTGGTCCAAGTCCGACCAAAAAAATATACCAGAAAACTGGCATAAAATAAAATTGTAACATCGATGCAAGTTTCAATTTTTAACATGGTCCAAAAGTTTGGACCATCAGTGAAGTTGCCATTAAGAAAAGTTGCATTTCCCCACATTTGGCTTATTGGGCCAAACTTCCCCCATTGGGTAGATGCAGCCCTCTATATATTTGACAACATGCGTGGGGAAGAGAGAAAATACCGAGAGTTAAAAGAATAATCGATTCAATTCGTAGTTGCTACTCCGTAATTGACCAGAGCAATCGAAGTTGAACAGAGATTTAATGAATGGTGAAAGAATAATCGATATACTTAATTTCGGTTAAAGCAATTTTTTCTCCTTGAAAGCATAGATGACCGAACCGTAGTTGTTACACCGTTATTGATCAGAACAACCTAAGTTGCACACTGATTCAATGAATGGGGCTTGGAATCAGCTTACCATTCCTAATGTGCACAAATCGCGAGCACTAGATTTGAAAGTGAATGACGACGCTGGCCACGTCCTTTCAAGTATTGGGGAAGCTAATAAATGTTAATTAGACAACCATTGTTACTCGAGACCGAGTGAACCTCTGCATCTCCACAGTAGTCATGCAAACGATATTGGGTTAGTAGGATAAGGTAAGGATCTGTAAGTCACAATCTGGATTCACAATATTACTCAATCACCACCGATCATTGCATACCGAACAAGTTTCATCATGAACCCATTGTTCACCCCACAGAAGAAAGCTAATAAATCAAAGGACCAAACACGAATCCGGATGTGATCTGAAAGTGATTGGTTTGTTCACTCATTTTCTCAGTAGAAAGTGCACTAAAAATTGTAAACGATCGTATCCTAAAACCCTAATTATTTAGAATGAGGTCACCTTCAGTTTAACTATTCAGGCCTTGGTCTGAGTATTTCGAATAGATCTGTATCTATCGAATGCAGAAAGTCCCGATCTCATTGATTCCTCAGAATCAAGCTGTGCTTATTTATTTGCCTTCTCCACGAGCTGCCGTTAATCAGATATGTCTACGTAGTGTCTGTAGCGGTTAGTGTTTACAATAGAAATTAAAACAGTTGCCCCATTTCCAAAATAAAACAACAACTGTTCTGACTCATACCTCCATTTCTTCTCTTCTTGCAGGGCGTGAACATCAAGCGCACCGATGCATCCCAGTGGTGGGAGCTGTTCGACACCAACACCTGCCGATTCTACTATTACAACGTGGCCTCTCAGAAAACGGTCTGGCACAGGCCGCAGAACTGTGATATCATTCCACTGGCCAAGCTGCAAACCCTCAAACAGAACACCGATCCCGGCGATCGGAAGGATGGCGGAGGTGGTGGAACTCTGCAGCATCATCACAGCTCTTCCAAGCACGGTGGGGGCTCGGGAACGGTTGGGAAATCTTGCGGCCATCGGACGGGAACCGGAGTGATGGACTACAGGGATCGAGATCACCACCGGAGTTCCAGCTCCGGGCATCGAGGGGGCCATCACGACAAGCGAAGCAATAGTGACCTGCTGGCGAGTCCACAGGGGAGACACAGTTTGCAGCACAGGTGAGTCGAGGGGGATTTGGCTGGATTATTTACGGCTTAGTAGGAGAGTGATGTAGTTCTTAAGCTAGTAGTCTTTAGTTGAGGTTCTTCAAAGTGGCAGTCAGTCCGGCGCTTTACGATTTTTTTTTTTTTTAGTTATTATTGTGGCATTAAGTTGGTATGTGTGACGCAGGGCTGGTAGCAGTCTCTTTTTAGGGATTTTGTCTCTATTCTCAATGGATGGTTTCTCTTTTTTACTTTTCCTAGTTGCAGCGGATCCTGGATTCTAAAGGCTTCAGATACAGTTACACGACTATTGTAAAAAAAAACTTTTTCGCATTTCTTTTCTCAAATTCCTAGAGAAAGATTTTAATTAGTTCTTCAAGCGATTTTCTCATTAGATTTCTTCTGGAATACTTTCAAGGACTCCTTCAGTTTTCAAGAGATCATTAGAAAAATTTCCCCAGAATTTGCTCCATAACATCCTTGAGCACCAGGCATTGCAGAATTCGCTCTCATTTGAAGCATGATGCACGATCAAAGCAAGCAAAGAAAAACATCCCATCTGTTGCGGTCTACGGTCGTCATTGTATCGCAAGGTGTAACAAGTCTGATAAATGGAAGCAGCGAGCGAGAGCCCCAAAGACAGAACGATGATAAAATCCATTTTTCTCGCTTGTTTACCGTTGGGGATAGATAAACAATCCACGAATTTACAATAGCAATAGTGCCCTCCAGGCTTGGAGCATGTTGAGAGGGGTTTTATCATGCACTACTATCCCCCAATCTGATCAAAGTTGTAGCAGTATACGATAAACAGTCTCTCATAATGTGCAGCATGTTATGATAGTTACAGAGAGCGATACGTGAGAGATTCTCCCAATTTACTAAGGATTCAATCCCTGTCTCAATGATTACTTTTGCAGGATTCTTCAAAAGAAATCCCTATATTTTTTTAAAAATCCATTTAAGGTTTCACACCTGCAAATACTATAAAGCAATTCTTTCAATTATTCCTCCGATCATTCCTTTGCATTTTTATCAATGATACCTATTTACCTCAAGAAATTCCTTCAGAAAACCCTACATTATATTATTCAGGGATACGATTCATTATTTTTTCAATAATTATCTTGGCTACATCTCTAGATGAACCTTCAAGATTGGTTCAAGAGTTGAGATTTTCTTTAAATCACACGCCATGATCTGTGAATATCTGGCAGATTTAATTAAGATTTATGTTTCAACCAATTGAACTGCCAAACGTCTTTATGAGAAAAGTCCCATCTGGATATTTTTTTATTATTCTAGAAAAATTCGGAGGAATTTATGAAAGAATCTTTTGAGGAATCTCTGGAGTAATTTCTAAAGAGTTTCCTTGGATATATTAGTGATTGATATCACAAATAAAAACAAAATATTTAAGAATACAAAACACGAACCTTTTGAACAAAGGAACTAGAGGACCTCGTGGAGTTTTTGTATCTAGTAGAAAATGTTTGGAATAATCTTTGTATTAACCCATATCCAGCGTTCTATAAATAGGACTTGTAGTGCCAATATCTTGGTAATGAAGAGTTTAAGAAGAAAACTGTCTTCTGGAAAGTTGATCACAAAGCTGCTAACTTGGTGAATGTTTAAATTAATAATTCATTCACCAGGTGGCGCAAAGACTCCAACCAAAGTCGCATGTAAGAGCAATATGTGAAATAAATTTTCGGCGTACAAATATTTGTTTCGCTTGTATCTCAGTCCACTGATGAGATACAAATCTGACGTGTTCGACAAAGTTCAACATCTAATTGAGACCTATCCGCCTAAAACCCTGCTAGTTCGCAGAACACTCCGGCGTTAGAGGGAAAACATTATAGTTTATTATATCTCAACCCAGTGATGAAATACAAAAATTGATGTTTTGGACAAAGTTGACCAACCAAGTGGAAACTGTTCGCCCAAATCCTTATTTGTTCAAGAAAACACTCCCAAGATGGCGCTAGTTGGCAAGTTGATCAACTAAATAAGACCTATTCGACTAAAACCTCATTAGTTAGGAAAACAATCCCAAGATGGCAACTAGTAGGCAAACAGTTTACTTGCTTATACCTCAGACCAGTGATGAGATATAAAATTATGGTCTTTGACGAAGTTGCACAATTAATTGAGACCTGATCGCCCAAATCCTTTAATAGTTCTGAAAACACTTCCAAGAAAACGCTAGTGGACAAACATTTCATTCGCTTCCAGTGATGAGATGCAAACTTGGTGTCTTCCACAAAGGTGATCAAGCAGCTCTTCATGCTCTGAAAACTTACACTTTTTAACTCAAAATTAGTGTGGGAATGTGTTCTTGCTCTAAAAACCCTTGTTATCCGCAATCGAGTTAAACTATATTGGATCCCGGGGCATACGGGTCTAGAGGGTAATGAATTTGCCGATGAGCTAGCCAGGAATGAATCGGCCAATACATTCATTGGTCCTGAGCCATTCTTTGATATATCAAACTGCTCACTAAATATTGAACTGCACAGCTGGTTGTCCAGTCAAATTATATCCAATTGGAAAACAGTTTCCAATGAGAATCAGTCCAAAATATTCGTCACAATTAATTCGAAACAAACACAAAAACTCATTGGTCTCAACAAAAGGAATCTCAGCACCTACACCGGTCTAATAACTGGCCACTGCCTCAGCAGATACCATTTACAAAAGATCGGAGCCATCCAAAACCCAAATTGCCGTTTCTGTAGTGAAACGTGCGAAACCTCTCAACACCTTCTCTGCTCCTGCAGTGCAAGTCCTTTTTGGAGCCGGCCGATATTTGGAACGCATCTCCCAGAAAAGTGGTCGGCTTTATCAGGCTGATCGTACCAGATTGGGGGATTCACAATGCTGCAAACTTAGGACTTCTGCCCATCAATGGAAAGATGGCTAAAAGTTCAGTCACCGCGCCAAAGTATTCCGGTGGCATTCTCGCCACTGAGGGTCGTTGTAAAAGCAAAAGGGTATATCATAATAGTTTTAAAAAATGGACCCAGTGAACCACGTATCGTATAAGAATGTGTATCCAAAATCACATATTCGTACGTCAAAATCAGAATCTCACAAGATGTCAGATAAAAACGTTATCAATGTCAACACCAGAGAATTTGTTTATATAGAGAAGCGCGAATTCTGAAACCAAAGGTTCCAATTGAACCGTCAAACTTGGTTCCAATCGAGCAAATTCAATGAGGCTCAATGAGATGTTACGCAAAAAAGACTATGGATGTGTGTTAGTAAGAAGCGATACGAAATTGACGTCATTGATAAGCTTGGTTTCTTATGGCGACTGGCAGGATGACACGCACACTAAAATATTGTTTGGATGTCCTCAATGATTGATAGTAATTGCAAATATTGTTTATAAACAAAGTCAAAAGACTCTCCGCGTTTCTCTAGTATAGTCATATTCTCTGGTCAACACAAGTTGCATATAAATACCCAATACGATTCACTAACGACAGTCTGTGTTGACAGCAAAACATATCGTAAAATAGTGCAACATAGAATCGCGTTAAGTTGTATAAACTGGCAGATCTTATATCAATCCAGAGAGCATCATATGAAATCGCAATAACTTAGCAAAAATCGCCACCAAACTTGGTAATCTGCCTGACGATGCACACTGTAGCCGTCGCTGAAAAAAACGTGATCGAAATTGTTTTGACCTTGAAAACATGATTTTAGTACTATAGTGTCTTCGGGAAAGTTTTTTTCCATAAAATAATCGCTATTTTATGAAAGTGTCAATTTAGTGATTAATCCATCTATAAGTGTGAACGAAGTTTTATTTTTCGTATTTATGAGTTTAAAAATAAACTTTATTCGGGAAAATTGTAGGTAATATTAGAAGAAACAACTTCGCTGGAGACACCGTATGCATATTTTTTGATTTTTCATGAACATTTGTGGAGTTTTTTGTGGAACACCCCTAAAAATCACTTTTTTCATCATAACTTGGTTGGATGATTTTGTACAATTTTCAATTGTTCTAGTGTTATTTGTTACTTGAAAAAACGCATAACTTCTCCAAAAGAGCATATTTTTATCTCTCATACTTTTCGAGTTATTGAAGGTTTTATATAAAATTTCGCACCTTTTTGACACTAAAAAATCATTAGGTTGCGCACATTTCCGCAGTCTGAAACATGCTCATCCAATGGTTTGTAATTAATACTATGAAATGCAAAGAAAGCCACTTTTAGCCTGATTTAGCCTGACGGTCAAAAGAAAGTCTGAAAAAATGTTTTACTTACATGCAGATATAATTTACACTTATTCACTACACCCTATATTGGCTTAACTTGAATATCTGGCATCACTGTATCGAATTTTATGCAATGAAATCATCAATGACATCAATCAACAACAGATCGGAATAATCTGTTCAGACAGGTTTACCACAGACAAACAGACTAAATATCATACACTCTTTTCATCGTTCACTTTTCTAACGTTAGTTCCATATATGAAGTAGGTGGTCAATTAGGGATTCCGGCTCCGACTACTTTTGCTGAATACCGATTCGACGGTACTGCATCGATCAGAATCGGTAGGGTTTATGGACAAAAGGTCGAAAGACAAAACGTCGAAAGGACAAAAGGTTCGAAAGACAAAAAAGTCGAAAGGACAAAAGGTCGAAGGACAAAAGGTCGAAAATGTTTTGCTTGGTGGGAAATTTTTCCTTCTTTGAAAAAAGATTTTCGACCTTTTGTCCCTTCTTCTTTGTTCTTCGACCTTTTGTCCTTTCGACCTTTTGTCATAGATTCATCGGTAGTACTAGTAAAATACCGATAATGAATTTTTTTTCCCACTAAACCAATAAAAAATGTTATAGTTTTCGTTTGTTCATAAGAAATCCCTATATTTTAGTTTTATTCACAATTATAACACTTATGCATTTTACAATAAATAGTTGATAATTTGTGGAGAAAGAAAAAAATACATTTGTTGAAATATTTTAGAATACTAGTAATAGTTATCGGAAATATTTACCCTTGTGTCATGTGATTTGCCATCACCAGAACCGCTTGATTGATGATACGATTGGCGAAGGTTATTTAAATAACCTAGCAGCGGAATTACTGAAATCTTAAGATGATCATATTAAAGAATCATGTAACAACATTTGTTCATACATTTTTCTATGATAACATTTTGTTGAATTTGTTCATTTGTGGTGATCGAACCCATTGATAAAAGGAACCATTAATAAATTACAACCTGCTTACACTGCTCATCTACACTTACTTGTCCCATTTTCTATGTAAACCTTATGAGCTGCGAGCCAAATATGCGTAGAACGGCAGTACACGAAGGCGATTGTGGATTGTTTCTTCATAATTGTGTAAATATGTTTTAATGCGAGAAAATCGGTAAGTATGCATTTCAAACTGTTTAATTGCTTTTTGGTTTATATGAGTGGGCACCCAATATCAGCATCCGTACTAGCTTTGGCTGAGTTTAAATTGATATTTCGAATATTTAAGTTGTCATTACGATTAACCGATATTTTGAATCGATGTTTGGAGCATCTAGAATCGAATGAATAGATTTTCTTAATTCGAGTTTTGATTCGATTCATTTAGTAGAAATCGATAAATATTTCTTAATGAATTGATGGGAGAGAAACCAAATTTTTAATTAGTGAATTTGTTGTATCGAATATGAAAACTGATATTATTGAAAGATGTTGGTGTCGACTGCTAATTCATTTGATCCCATCCCAAATTTCATAAATTTCAATTCAATATATAGATGCAAAGGATTCGATTAAATCGATAAATAGATTCGACAGTTCAAATGTGAATCGATTCAGTAACATCGATGCTATGGAGAAATTTGCTCAACGCTTTGTACACTGAATCCTTATACGAGGAAGTGAGGTAATTTCTTTCTTGGTCTCTATTGGACAGTTGACCAAAGAGGCTCAAGAGGATGTAACAAGAATATTAAGAATTGCAGGGAGGATCTCCAGAATTGATACTGACTAAGAATTATTACACTGTTTGTTGGCGACATCAAATCCTGTGATTACATCTATTAGAGCATTCCCGAGAAAAAGTGTTTCCTTATCAGGATGCGAAAATCTTTTGGTTAAAAAAGATAACGAACAAACCAGTGATAGCGAAGCTAAAAATAATGACGATAATCTTAAACATTAATATTTACTGATTTATGGATTTATGGAATTTTAAAGGATAAAATAAATGTTTCATAGTTATATTATACATTTTAGTTTTTGCTGCGAGCTCCGAAAAATTCTCAAGAAAGGACTGAGACTTCCTGCAGAAAAAATAGCAATAAGTGTTTTCTGCGAAAAATAAACAGCTAACGTTGGAAAGGTGAACGACGAAAAGTGTGTTGGATATGTTGTCTGTTTGTCTGTGATAAACTTGTCTGAACAGATTATTCCGACCTTTTGTTGATTGATTATATTGTTGACTTTATTGCATAAAATTCGATACAGTGATGCCAGATATTCAAGTTAAGCCAATATAGGGTGTAGTGATAAGTGTAAATTATATCTGCATGTAAGTAAACATTTTTTCAGACTTTCTTTTGACCGTCAGGCTAAAGCAGGCTAAAAGCGGCTTTCTCTGCATTTCATAGTATTAGTTTCAAAACCATTGGATGAACATGTTTCAGACTGGCGGAAATGTGCGCGACCAAATGATTTTTAGTGTCAAAAAGGTGCGAATTTTATATAAAACCTTCAATAACTCGAAAAGTATGAGAGATAAAAATATGCTCTTTTGGAGAAAGTTATGCGTTTTTGCAAGTAACAAATAACACTAGAACAATTGAAAATTGTACAAAATCATCCACCAAGTTATGATGAAAAAGGTGATTTTAGGGGCGTTCCACAAAAAATCCACAAATGTACATGAAAATCAAAAAATATGCATACGGTGTCTTCAGCAAAGTTGTTTCTTCTAATATTACCTACAACTTTCCCCGAAAAAGTTTATTTTTAAATTCATAAAAACGAAAAATATAACTTCGTTCTCACTTATAGGTGGATTAATCACCAAATTGACGCTTTCCATAAAATAGCGATTATTTTATGGAAAAAACTTTCCCGAAGACACTATAGTACTAAAATCATGTTTTCAAGGTCAAAACAATTTCGATCACGTTTTTTCAGCGACGGCTACAGTGTGGCGATGAGCCAAGTACATGCCAAGTACGCATATAGCCTCCACTTTTGTAGGTATGTAGCCTTTTCATGCATTATATACGATTGAATTGGATCATATAGAATGATGTATACAAAAAGTTATACCAACCAAATTGTTGACTGGGGACGCAGTGATCTCACACCCGACAGAAGAAGAAGAAAAGAAGAAGAAGAAAATGGTCTTTGACGAATTAATTGAGACCTGTTCGCCCAGATCCCTAATAGTTCTGAAAAACACTTCCAAGATTGACGCTAGTGGACAAAAATTTAATTCGCTTATATTTCAGTCCAGTGATGAGATGCAAACTTGGTGTCTTCGACAAAGGTGATCAACTAAATAAGACCTATTCATCTGAAACTTTATTAGTTCGGTAATCACTTGCAAGGTGGCACTAGTGGGCAAACAATTTATTTGCTCATACATATCTCAGTCCAGTCCTTAGATAATATGTTGGTGCTCAACAAAGACGTGTGAAACCTTCTTACGCTTATATCTCAGTCCAGTAATGAGATGGGGTATATTACCCTTTCCTTCCACTCCTCTGTCACTCTATTTAGGGTTTCTTGACAAGGTTATTGGCGAGATTCTTATTAGATTCCATTTAGATTCATAGCCAATTTTAAATGAGATCTTTGTTAGACTCCTTACGGATATCGAATCAATAATTGATTCAATTTCCTGAGAGATTACTAAAAAAGGTTATTAGTAGATTGCTATTATGGTTTTTAGTGCGTATTAGAACAGACCCTTGACTGATATTGCTTGAAATTCTTAGCAGAACTCTAAACAAACAAAAAATGCCAAATATTTTTTTAAAATCATTGTCAGATTACTTGAGAGTTCCCGTTAGGAAGATTTCTTTGATTATTGGATGATACTGATTCTTAGTGAAGCCTTATCTCGATGGCTAATTGGAGTAGTCTTTGATCTATAATACAGGTCTTATGAGGTCCCGAAGAGATTTTGGAATGGGATTCTTCATATTTAGGGGTAGTCGGGGCGGTTTGGCCAATGAGGTGGAGAGCACACTGACAAAAAAAGACATGGTAACGCTGACTATATCAAGGGTCAAATTAAAACTACGTTACTACTTGATTTTTACAGAAACATGTTACATTTTTGGAAGAACAAAACGATGGTCATGATTACTATGTTTTGACAGAAACTGGCATAGTAATCCATACTATGTGCATAGTTATTAAAAAATAATGGATAGATGCAAGCTGCAGTATCATTTAGTATCACTTAATGCAATGTACTACATGTGAATTATAAATATACCAGAAGGGCAATAGAGTGCTTTGGCCGCTTTAATTTATACTAGTTGGTCGCGGTTCTCTACCGGATTATGCTGGGATGATTCTATCGCTACTTGTCACATTTCCGGCTCCGTTGATCTAGCTTCCTGTTCGCTGCATGTATGCCCCGCTCTAACAGCTGCATCGATCGTCAGTTTCCGAATCGAGCCCGAATCCGGAAATGATGATAGTGCTGCTTAAGCAAGAGTTACTGGTGTTCTCGCAGGTACCGTGACCAATTTCGGTTGCAATGTTGAAATACTACGACGTATTGTAATCTACCCGCTGCAGCAGTTTGCATTGCATTCTCTATCGCAGGTAAAAATCAGATCATAAATCGTTATCGTCAAAATAACAGATGAATTAAATAAATACCTTGTTTCCCATGTTATTCTATTATTACAATCAAATAACGCTAAACTGAGCTGATACTTAAGAAATATTTAACAAGAAGCAGGAAAAATTCACGGTGCGGGCAAACATTTGGATAACAAATGGCGATGAAATCAACTAACGTGTGTAGGTAAAATTATCATTTTACATAGCGTCAGGCCATTGTAATTTCAACAAAAACTGTGGTAAACATTACACAAATATGTGATTATTGACACTATTTTGTGGCATGGTGTAATTGAACATGCACCAATGGTTGACTTTACTATGTAATTTTTATCAGTGCACCCTTTGAAAAACTACATATTTTTTTAAATTTCATCTGAAATATCATGCAACCCCAAAGCTGATAAGGAAATGAAGCAATAGGCATATTATAAGTCACTGTTTTAAACATAAAGAAAAAGAAAATGATGTTCGAAAAACTACCCATATTGCCCCGAAATAGGTCTTCCGAATTTCATCATTTCATTTACCACCAAAAAATAGGGTGCTCATATCACCCCATCGGTACAAAATCGACTCAAAAAATGACAAATTTTGACAAATCATTCATTCATTCGTGAACTTTATAAGACAACAGAAATGATGCGGATCTAGTGTATTCATCTAAAAATCCCTAATGTTTTCAGCACTATTATCGACTTTCGTAAGTTGGTCAAATTGCCCAACTTTCCCCTACAGCGATTTCTTCTTATCATACCCCATGCAATTTCTTTAATTTTATTTTATAAATTCATGATAAGCTCTCTGATTGATAAATAAATAGCGAGGTCCTTTATGTATTCTTACCCAGATATTTGATCCACGCGATTCTTGGAAGTTGCAATTTTGGGTTTAGTCAAAAGTGTTAGCCCAACTTCATAGGGGATCAAAAAAAATCTATTAGGGAATATCGTTTTTGTTATCTCTGCTTGGATTCAACAAGTGTAGATACACAGAGCAGAAAATT